>NC_092860.1:153090821-153106227 GCF_032062135.1 Pyxicephalus adspersus | reverse complement strand
TCCCCCCCTCTATGCTGGCGTCTCAGGTGACGGTGATACCGAAACCGAGTAAGGATCCATTAGACTGCTCGAGTTACAGACCTATAGCCCTCCTCAATAGTGATCTAAAAATTTTCACGAAAATTTTGGCATCCAGGTTGTCTGGCTTTCTTCCCTCTCTTATACATGGAGACCAAACTGGCTTTATTCCCAACAGGCAAGCAGGGGATAACACTAGACGGGTGATTAATGTCATTGATATTATCAATAAGAGGAAAACCCCGTCCCTGATCCTTAGTTTGGACGCTGAGAAGGCCTTTGATCGCCTTAGTTGGCCCTTTATGTTAGCCACCCTGGATAAAATGGGGTTTACAGGTCCATTTGTGAAGGCGATCAAATCACTTTACACAGCCCCCTCGGCCTCAGTTAAATTGCCTCATGCCTCCTCCACGGTATTCCCCATTAGAAATGGAACGAGACAGGGTTGTCCATTGTCGCCCCTGCTTTTTGCTCTGTGTATAGAGCCACTGGCAGCCAATATTCGCTCCAATCCCAATATAAACGGGATCACTGTACATGGGAAATCCTATAAGCTGTCTCTATACGCTGATGACATTCTTCTGACTCTTTCGCAGCCAACTGTTTCCCTCCCCAATTTATGGAAGGCCCTGGAGGACTATGGGGCTGTTTCAGGTTTCAAAATTAACTGTTCTAAGACGGAGGCTTTGCCACTCCATATAGCCTCAACAGAGCTACAGGCCCTGAGAGACTCTTTTTCTTTTACTTGGCAGGTAGACTCTATCAATTACCTGGGGACTCATATCACCTCCAAATACACCCAACTATACTCCCACAATTTTCCCCCCGCTAATACGGGAGGTGAATAACTCTCTGGCTAAATGGAAAACGCACCCCATCTCACTTTTGGGTAGGATAGCCTCGGTGAAGATGATGCTTCTCCCTAAACTTTTATACCTATTTGGGACGTTACCTGTCAGGGTCCCACCCCAGGTTCTGAAAAAACTTCAATCCGATTTTTTGCGGTTTATCTGGGCTTACAAAAGGCACAGAGTACCTAAACACATAGTTTGTGCGCCTAGGGGAGAGGGTGGACTGGGAGGCCCAGACATTCACAAATACTATTTAGCGGCTCATCTCCGGCATGTTCTACAGTGGACATCCCCTCATCCCCCTAGTGTAGGGGTTGAGTTGGAGGCGGGGTGGATTGCTCCGGTCCATCCTAACGTCATGCTGTGGAGCTCCTCCTTATTACTGACGGAGATGGATCTGACAGCACCGATGGGGTTCACGCTGACTATATGGAGGTCATGCAAGGACAAATTTGGCCTGGTTTCCTCAACCTCCAGATTGACTTCAATCATTTTAAATCCTCAGATCCCAGATAGCCTATCTGGCTCAATGTCAGGTCCGTGGAGGGATAGGGGCTTATTTCAAATCAGGCATGTTTTGGACCCTATTGACTGGCGATTGTTCTCTTTTGCTGAACTTAGGGATAGGGTAGAGCTCCCCCGCTCATCTTTTTATGCATATCTTCAAATAAGACATTACATTATGTCCCTACAACCCACAGCCACCTTTCAGGCCCTTACTGGCTTTGAGAGGATAGCTATGGAGGGCCCCCTGTCTAAAGGTACGGTCTCAGCCATTTATCGTCTGCTCCATTCCTGTACTCAGGGACTCCCCAAAAAACATGGTTACATGCTTAAGTGGGAGGAGATACTGGGCCGGTCACTATCCCCTGAGGATTGGTCTGTCATTTGGGAGGCTGCCCATAAGAGCTCTATCTGTACCCTATACAAGAAGAATCAATATAAAATCTTACTCAGGTGGTACCATACACCGGTTGCACTACATCGTCTATTCCCTGAAGTGGACCCCTCTTGCTGGAGATGTAAGAAACATAGAGGCACGTTGGAACATATCTTTTGGTAGTGCCCTCTTATTCAACCATATTGGGTACGAGTTACTGATTTAATGTCAAATGTGATCCAACAACAGGTTCCGCTAGACCCCCTCACACATTTATTGGGTTGGCCCTCCTCAAACCTACCGAAAATATCCCGTAAATTGGTGACTCACATCCTAGTAGCGGCGCGAACACTGATCCCTACTAGATGGAAGTCACCTACACCTCCTTCCATGAGCGACCTCCATACGCGAATACAGGAGGTCCGCCTTATGGAGTACCTCACAGCACTCCTTAGAAACACGGTGGAGAAATTTGAAGTGGTGTGGGAGAGCTGGGACAGTTACTATGCCTCACTATCCATCTAACTACTCTCGGCTGCTCTTCCTCTTTTTTTTTTTATTTGATGATGTCACAATTTGTTCTTTGTCTCTTCCTCCTCCTAATTTCCTAGTTTGTGTATGTTAATTTTATGCATCAAGCTTAGGTTTGGGTTACAGATTGTTTGTTATTCACATGCGATACAATATTGTTACTGATTGTTAACTTCCCTTTGTGTAACTTTCCCCTTTCTCTTTCTTCTGTACCTTACCCAAAAATTCTTAATAAACATACAATTTAAAAAAAAAAGAATAGTAACCAGGTTGAAAGAGGGGTGTCTGTCTGGTGAATACAGAAGAGTCATCAAAATCAATTCACGTCTAGCCAAACTATTGGCTTTGCAGCTACTGCCGTACAGCATTGTGGACCCTGCTCCCTTCCATGACCTGATGGCCTGTGCCAAGCGTCGGTTGAATATACCAAGCAGGCATTACTTCTCCCACACAGCTGTTCCCAGTTTACATGCACTTGTAATCGTTAACCTCTCCCGGGCTTTGGCATTCTCGGTGTCTAGTCAAATCCACATCACCATGGACAGCTGGACAACCAGGCACGCAGTGGGATGCTACCTGTCCTTCACCGCTCACTGGGTGGCCTTGCATAGCTCAGTGGGCGGTAGTCTGCAAGAGGCATTGCAGCACCTGGTACCCCCGCCAAGGGTTATGGTGGGAAAGCATGGGCCACCCCAGTCCTCTCCCTCCTCTTCCTCCTTCATTGCTTCTACCAGCAAACCCCCTCTTTTCGACACTCCTCCTGAAAAGTCTGCAGCGGTGATTTGTGACATTGTGACTGGATGGAGCTCGACCCTGTACATGCTCCAGCGTCTGTTTCAGCAAATGCTAGCTATCCGCCATTACTTGATCTGCGTGGTGCATGGAGGCAGCGGGCCCTTGGTACAGCCACACAACTGAGCTGTTTTACCAATGACCAGTGGCTGCAGATGGAGATGCTGTGCAAAGTACACTGGCCCCCTTTGAGCAGGCCACAAACGTGAGTCAGGAGCTGTCAGGCTGGAACAATGTCATTCCCATCATCTTTCTGCTTGATAATACCCCATGTGGCCTGATGGAAAGTGGCAATAGGAGAGGACAGGAGGAAATGGGGGAGCAGGATGAGGGGGACATTACACTCCTTAGCTCACAGCCATCATCAGCACGAGCAAGAAGAGACACTGGAGCATCAGGAGGTACCAGTACTGCCACACTGATAGGTACTGTTGCCTTTGGCTAATTTTTCAGCTAAGTACTGTAAGACTGAGGGTTGGCATTCATGTCATCCACTTCATGATGGAAACTATACCTTATAGCGTATACCTTCCTAACGCTTCAGGCACCACAGACCACAGCAACAGTTATGGTGCACAAAACATCTTGGTCTGGCTCTAATCACACATTTCCAATATTTGCATTACACACTTCGGGTTGGCATTGACGATGCACTACACCCAGCTCTAGATTCCAGTTACCAATGCCGTCCACGCTCCGTCTCAGGGCCCACTGCCTACTCGTCCTGCTATTGCTGCTGCCCCCTGCCCGGTAACCAGCTCTAGATGTCAGTTACCAGTGCTGTCCATGCTCTGTCTCAGGGCCCACCGCCTCTTCCTCCTGCTGTTATGCTGCCGCTTGCACCGGACCCAGCACTAGATGCCAGTTATCAATGCTGTCCAAACTTTTTCTTAGGGCCCACTGCTTCCTCCTCCTGCTGTTACTGCTGCCGCCTGCCCAGTACATAGCTCTATATGCCATTTACCAATGTTGTCTACAGTCAGTCTCAGGGCCCATTGCCTCCTCCACCTGCTGTTACTGCTGCTACCTGCCCAGTACCCAGCTCTAGATGCTAGTTTCCAATGCTGTCCATGCTCCATCTCAGAGCCGACCACCTCCTCCTCCTGCTGTTACTGCTGCCGCCTGCCCAGTACCCAGCTCTTGATGCCAGTTACCAATGCTTCCCCTTTGCTTCCTGCATTTTTTTAATATCCTGGTGGGCTTTCTAAAGCCACTGTCAGGGGCAGGAAACACTTGTACAACTTTATTTGCGTTTTACAAAGTTACAGCTAGTGGATAGGAGAAATCAGTCCCCTACACAGTAAAGTCTCCAATAGCTACAGCTTTTATACTGTCCATACAGGTGATGTCTTTTCCTTCTAATGCTGTCCTTGCTCCATCTCAGGGCCCTTCGCCTCCTCCTCATGCTGGTACTGCTGCTGCCTGCCCAGTACCAAGCTCTAAATGCCAGTTACATCTGGTCTCTCTAAAATCGTCTCTGCTCAGTTTTAGAGCCCACCGGCTCATCCTCTTGCTGTTGCTGCTACCGCGTGCCCAGTAGCCAGCTCTGGATTCCAGTTACCAATTCTCTCCATGCTCCGTCTCAGGGCCCACCGCCTCCTACTCATGCTGTAACTGCTGCTGCCTGCCCATTACTCAGCTCTAGATGCCAGTTACTAATGCCGTCCTTGCTCCATCCAAGGGCCCACCACCTCCTCCTCATGCTGTTACTGCTGCCACCTTCGCAGTAAGCAGCTCTAGATGCCAGTTACTAATGCTGTCCACGCTCCGTCTCAGAGCCCATGGCTCCTCCTCATGCTTTTGCTGCTGCCGCCTGCCCAGTACCCAGCGCTAGATGCTAGTTACCAGTGCTGTCCACGCTCCGTCTCAGGGCCCACCGCCTCCTTCTCCTGCTGTTACTGCTGCTGTCTACCCAGTACCCAGCTCTAGATGCTAGTTTCTAATGCCGTCCATGCTCCGTCTCAGGGCCCACCGCCTCCTCCTTATGCTGATACTGCTGCTTCCTACCCAGTACCCAGCTCTAGATGCCAGTTACTAATGCCGTCCGTGCTCCATCTCTGGTCCCACCTCCTCCTCCTCATGCTGTTACTGCTTCTGCCTGCCCAGTACCAAGCTCTAGATCCCAGTTACTAATGCTGTCCACACTCCTTCTAAGGGCCTACCGCCTCTTCCTCATGCAGTTACTGCTGCTGCCTGCCCAGTAGCAATCTCTAGATGCCAGTTACTAATGCTGTCCACACTCCGTCTTAGGGCTAACCGCCTCCTCCTAATGCTCTTACTGCTGCTGCCTGCTCAGTACCCAACATTGGATGCCAGTTACTAATGCCGTTCTTGCTCCTTTTCAGGGCCCACTGGCTCCTCCTCATGCTGTTGCTGCTGCCGCCTGTCTAGTAGCCAGCTCTAGTTGCCAGTTACCAATCCTGTCCACGCCCCGTCTCAGAGCTCACCGCCTTTCCCCCATGCTGTTACTGCTGACGCCTGCCCAGTATCCAGCTCTAGATGCCAATTACCAGTGCTGTCCACAATCCTTCTCAGGGCCCATCACCTCCGCCTCCTGCTGTTACTGCTGCTGCCTGCCCAGTACCCAGCTCTAGATGCCAGTTACTAATGCCGTCTACACTCCTTCTCAGGGCCTACTGTCTCCTTCTCATGGTGTTACTGCTGCGTCCTGCCCAGTACCCACCTCTAGATGCCAGTTACTAATGCCGTCCTTGCTCCGTCCCAGAGCCCACTGGCTCGTCCTCCTCAGGGTCCATCACCTCCTCCTCCTGCTGTTACTGCTGCATCCTGCCCAGTACCCAGCTCTAGATGCAGTTACTAATGCTGCCCCTGTACTTCCTGCACTTTCTTATATCCTGGTGGGCTTTCTACGGCCCTATCAGGTGCTGGAAACACTTGTACAATTTTTTTTGCATTTTACAAATGTCCCCATGAGCTACAGCTTCTGCACTGTTCATATAGGTGATGGCCTAAACTTCCAATGCAGTCCCTGTTCCGTCTCAGGGCCCACAGCCTCCTCCTCAAGCTGTTACTGCTGCTACCTGTCCAGTACCAAGCTCTAGATGCCATTACTAATGCCGTTCTAGATCCCTCTCAGGAGCCACTGCCTCCTCCTCATGCTGTTACTGCTGCTGCCTGCCCAGTACCCAGCTCTAGATGCCAGTTACTAATGCAGTCCATGCTCCATCTTAGGGCCTACTGCCTTCTCTGCATGTTGGTACTGCTGCGGCCTGTCCATTACCCAGCTCTAGATGCCAGTTACTAATGCCGTCCTTGCTCAATCTCAGAGCCCACCAGCTCCTCCTCATGCTTTTGCTGCTGCCACCTGCTCAGTACCCAGCTCTAGATGCAAGTTACCAATGCTGCTCCGTCTCAGGGCCCACTTACCCCACCTCCTGCTGTTACTGCTGCTGCCTTTCCAGTACTCAGCTCTAGATGCCAGTTACTAAGGCCATCCACACTCCGTGTCAGGGCCTACCATCTCCTCCTCATGTTGTTACTGCTGCTGCCTGTTCAGTACCAATCTCTATATGCCAGTTACTAATGCCATCCACACTCCGTTTTAGGGCCTACCACCTCCTCTTCATGCTGATACTGCTGTGGCCTGCCCAGTACCCAGCTCTAGATGCCAGTTACTAATGCTGTCCTTGCTCCATCCCAGAGCCCGTGGCTCCTCCTCATGCTTTTGCTGCTTCCGCCTGCCCAGTACACAGCTCTAGATGCTAGTTACCAGTGCTGTCCACGCTCCCTCTCAGGGCCCACTGCTTACTCCTCCTGCCTGCCCAGTACGCAGCTTTGGATGCCAGTTACCAATGCTGTCCACACTCCGTCCCAGGGCCAACTCCTCCTGCTGTTGCTGCTGCTGCCTTGTCAGTAACCAGCTCTAGATGCCAGTTACCCAAGCCATCCAAACTCTGTCTCAGGGCCCTGTTGCAGAGTATGATTGCTGGGGGCAGTCGAGTCATCCCAGAACAGCCATTGTGGGTTAACAGAACTTGTCTTTATTGGAACATGCATGCAAAAACGGAAGATCTCCTTACACGGTGAATGACACATCGGTGAATATATATAACACATCATAGAAAAACAGAGAGAGAAAAAACCACAAGTAAACATTAGTAACAGCGACATCTAGTGTTATAATTATGAACTGCAGTCAATCCAGCAATAAACTAAGCTGTAAAATGTTGCACCCCCAACATCGCATTGAGCCTAAACATTTTCCTGCATTTTAATTTAAAATAAATACCTTGGGACTTCCCGTTCCGGAGCCTGATGTAGCGGCAGTGTGCAGAGTGGCCCCGGCTTCATCCATCCTCCGTGCCCTTCTGACTACACCCCGCGTTCCCGCTTTTCCGTATGGTGAGAGAGAGGACAGTAGAGGACTGTTGGAACATTTTATTTCAGGCTCACAGTCCTCCGGGACATCCCAGCAAAAGCAGGCAGGGAAGAAGACCACACAGGCCAAGATGGCCGACACCATGCGGGATCAGGCAGATGACTCCTCCAGTCCAGGTAGGACAGAGTCCTCTGTGCATTCCTGTACTGCATTGGATTATACCAAGCTGGCCATGGAAGTCTCTAAGCATCTTAAGCCTACTCTAATACAGGATATTAAAGAGGCATTACAACAGCACTTACAGCCTATTACAGAAATTGTCACTAAACATGGAGAAGAGCTACAAAGTATGCAACAACGTATTAGTGATTTAGAAGATGATTTATTGTCCACCCCTACACAACAGCAGCAGATGAGCGAACATTACTTGCAATTGAAGGAAAAAGTTATAATTATGGAAAATAGAGCACGCAGCAATAATTTGTGGATCATTTATGTTCCTGAGTCATATAAGCCTTGTGAATTGGAGAAGCTTTGTTCCATCACCTTTCCTAAATCTTTGGGGCTTAAAGCACCCATGAAGATAGAGAGGGCCCAAAGATTGGGACACCCCCAGCGTAACAAACCATTTCCTCGACAGCTGATTTCATCAAATCTCTGTCTGCTAATTATCAGTCTTTACCGGTCAGGGATCAAATGTCTAGAAATGATTCTGTGCACTCTTCCAGTGCACTCTTCTTCACCACATTCTTAAAAGCCCACAGTATCTGTTATCAATACAAGCTGCTACCTTCTCCTACTGCTATTTGTACAAGAGCCTGACCTTCCCTTCACAACATGGCGCTTACAAGAGTTTTCTTGTTTTTGTTTGTTCTCCACGCACTGGATGGAGCCGGTGATCCGTTATACTACAAAACTGCATAAATGAGAGCTGGTGTGTTTTCCTCTTGTTTTTGTGTGCTATTTTTGTATGCTATGCTTGTAGAAACCAGGAGAGCAGGGGGAGAGGACTTTGGCGATTTTTCCTCTAAGTTTACTACCTGGAATGTCAAGGGCCTTTGGTCTCCTGCTAAACACACAAAAGTTTTAGGCACTTAAAGAAGCTACAAACAGATATTGCCATCACACAAGAAACACATATTACCTTTTCTCTGTATCACTTAATGTGGAAAAATTGGGTTGGTGAAGTCTGGGGAGCCCAAGCGGTGGGGCAACATGCTGGAGTTCTAATCCTGCTGCACAAAAAATTACATTATACCATAACTGCAAAGTCATGTCACACCATAGATGGCAGATGAGCATCGCTCACCCTCCAATTCCCTGCTCACTCCCTTACTATAAAGGCGGTCCACGGTCTCAACAGTTTTTTAAAATGATTTGTTGGGTACCCTCCAATCACTTCCACACACCTCTCTTGTGGTGGCAAGAGATTTTATTGCCCTGTCGACTACTACTGAAGGTAGGCATCCACCAACTCTCAAGCAAGGAGCTTCTTCTAATAACGACATGGCATACCAATCCTTTATGTTAGCAACAGGATTGCCTGACTCTTGGAGGCTCCTTCACCCACTGGAACGTGAATTTATGCACATGTCCCCAATTCATTCCACAATGTCGAGGATAGACGCCATCTTGGTCTCCGATGATTTACTGTGCAAAATTGAAATCACTGAAATGATCATGCACCTGTCTCCTCAGTTCTCACTAATGGCTTTTTACATAGGACAGAATTTGTGTGGAGGTTTCCCTCCTGCCTTGCCAAAGATGAATCTTTCCACAAAATCTGATATATTGGTGTCAAGAGTTCCACAATAGTCAACACTAGTCTAATCCCACACTTTTCTGGGACACAGCAAAAGCGGTACTAAGAGGCAACATTATGGCCTATGTTACGTCCAAGAAGAAACAGACATTGGCAAGATACCATGAGGCCTGCTCTCAAGCACGTCAGGCCTACCTGGCCTTCAGGTCGTCTCTTACTGTTTCTGATAAGGAGCGTTGGTTGAAAGCGAAAAGAGCTTGTGTTTTCTGGATTGGCCAGTATAATACAAGGATTAGGTCCTATTGGCTGCTGGCCAATCTAGCAATGAGATACCGGGCGCCGCTGCGTGTCACTGCAATTAAGGATCCCAAAGTGGTCGTGCATAAAACACCCAAGGGTAATTCCTCAGTATTTGCATCTTACTACACAAAATTATATTCTACCAAAGGGAGCAATGTGGCCCCAGGCCAAGCTTTTCTTGATAAGCTGAAGCTACCACAGTTATCTGCAGAGGATTTGTGTTTTCTTAGCTCGCCTATTACAGAGGGGGAGACTCTGTCAGCCATTAAGCGCTCATCTAACATGAAAGCGCCAGGCCCTGATGGCCTGAATTATAAAAAATTTTGGCCAACAGGGTTTCTACCCCTCTCACTACAATGTAAAACTGCATGTTCTCCCAGTCTACGTGTCTAGACTCAGAAAAACAAGCTTTTATAAATGTACTTCCAAAATACAAAAGGATCCCTTGGATCCAGGATCATACTCTCCAATCTCATTACTGAACAAAGATGTTAAATTGCTCTCTAAAATAATGGCGGATTGCCTAGCTAAGTTTCTCCCACAATTAGTTAGCCCTGCACAAGCCGGTTTCATTATAGGTAAATCTGATATAAATGATATACGGAAATTACTAGTGGTTCTTGAATACGCCCGTTTGTCAGGTCTTACTCCTGTGTCGGCTGCCATTATGGCACTTGATGCAGAAAAAAGCCTTTCATAGTGTGGAGTGGTCTTTTGTTAAATTTAGTTCTGGACAAGTATGGATTTGGTGGGTATATAGCAACATTTTTCCAATCTATGTATTGTAATCCCACTGCTCAAATTCAGGTGGCCGGAGTCCAATCCCCAGTTCTTCCCTTGGGGAGGGGGTCAAGGTTGTCCCCTTTCCCCATTATTATTTAATATGGCTTTGAAGCCCCTGGCCAGGTCATTTTTTGATTGTAAAATCTATGAAGATATAGACATAAACGGGGTCGTATAAGTCTTGCAATGTTTGCAGATGATGTTCTGCTGTTTCTTAATAACCCGACTAGAGATCTTCCCTCTGTTATTCACCAGATCTTATTTTGACTCCTTCTCACGATTTCACAATAATTACAACAAAAGTAAGATCCTATGTTTACATACAACTCCGCCCCTACCCTTTTTACTACTATAAATAACCTTGGTGTAAAAATTGCAAACTCCTGTCTAACGTACTTGGGGATTCAAGTTTCCAGTAATGTCCCAGATATGTACAGACAGAACTATGTCCTTGGCCATCTTTTGGATGAATCTCATACTCTTTTGCCCTTTGAGATAGTGAGAATCAAATATGTTCTGCCTGTGCATCACTTCCTCCCTTATTTACAAATTAAATCTACCTTTTCTGGATCTCAGGCTAGGCAATTAACGCTAGCACTACCAGGCCGGATCCAACAACTTTTGGGTGAGTCTGCATCGAGACATTCCATATCTCATAATTACTCTCTACTAAGAGACATTCCTACTGATGCAGCTTCTGTGCTTCCATTTGTGCGCTGTTGGGCGACTTTTCTTAAACTTCCACATTTAGAGACCCTTGAGTTATTAGAGGCCTCTTGGTCATGTATTCGCAAAGTTTTAATTAGTGAACAGTGGCAGGAGATTCAATTCAAATTATTACATAGAGCTTATTATGCTTTCAATATACCATGAAGCTACTGAACATCGAGAGAAACATTCACAAAGATTCTTTGGTACATGGATGCCTTATTTACGGCACACTCTTTACCCAGCACAGCTCCAAGACATTTTCGAACTTTTTTGGCACACCACTTGGTATGACCTTAGGACCTTGGGTAATGTCTCAATCCGTAATTACAGTTCCTATACTCCAATTCCATTGCATGTATGGGTCAATATTTTATTGTAAAGTGTCTATTTATGCTTAATTCCCATGTTTCTATGACAAGAGGTTAAATTTTCGGTTTAATATTTTGTTTGGTGTGGTTGGGTATTGTTAAAGATGTCTACTATACTCCAAAAAAATGGAAAATTGAGGTGGGGTGGCAGAAGTTGACAGTTTTTGCCTGTTACGCTTTGTTCACTTTTTTTTTCAAACTGTCATGTCTTATTGTACTGTTTACCATTGGTTGGTGTAACTACCTGCTGGTAATAAAGACATGTTTAAAAAAAAAAAATACATTGGCCAATATTGAATGGCTTTATATTTGAGTATATATGATACACGCACACATATATGTGTGTGTATCAATTATATGTATGTAAAGTAAGGAGGGAGTAAGAGAGAGATGGCTCTCTGACTCTAACAGGAATTTTGGGGTGTTCTGCTCAATTTTCAATCCAGTACAAAAAAAACCCAGTAACATCCAAGAATATCCCTGACGGGATTTGTCACAGATCCTCATAGAACCAGACGATCTGTCACTGTACCTGTACCACCCACCTCACATTCCTCTGCAGACAGCAGCAGCAGCCCTGTACAGGAATCCTGTCTGCTGGTCACTTCCTGCTATGAGTCATGTGATGCCATGAGTGCTCTACCCTTTACCCCAGAGAACCAGAAGCACTCCATCTGCTTGCAGATGTGCGAGCACCACCTGAGCTGCTTCTGCTCCTGCACTCCTTTTGATGGTAGGTTCTCTTACCTGTGAGTACCCAATGCCTGCCTTATGACCTCCCCTATAAAGGGCAGTCGAAGGCAACAGGAAGTTGCCTAAACAATGAGTTTCTTTGGCTGTGCCCCTAGGTTCCAGTTTGGGGAGCCTGTTCCTGATTGTTTACAGACCCTGGCTTGACTTTGACTACTCCTGCTTGCTGTCTGCCCTGACCTCTGGCTTGTTTGACCTCGATTCTGTCTGATTCCTGTTTGTCAGCAGTCACCTGCCTCTGCGTGCATGGAGGCCAGCACCTGGCAGTTGCCCACAGCATAACATTCACACCACTAGAGGCTCTGGTGCAGACCAGGAAGCTGCTTAGATTTGCCACCCCACGCACGTCTGTGCCAGCTGAGCTAGTGACATGGAGGGTTCACCATCGTGCCCTACGGCACCATGACAGGATGAGTGTCATCCCATTCCATCAATGAATTTTAAAAAAGGGGTGTTTGGCCCACCCCTTCCTTTTAGGCTTGGATCCAAAATAAAGATCTGCACTTGTCTTGTAACTCTTACTTCAGCCTTACCTAGCCTCTTTAACCCCGGAACACTGCCAGATACCATCAAAGCCTGGTCTTACATTTCTCCCTACATTACAACATTTCATACCACTGAGTTTTTAAGAGAGTGTACTTTTCATTTTTAAATACATTTCTACTGATTGGTCCAGGTTCCTGCATCTAGATGCAATGAGAGGTGTCCTCCCGGATATCACAAAGCTACCAAGGAAGGAATGCATTCTTGCTGCTATATTTGTCTCCAATGTCCCCAGGGGCAAATCTCCAATGCAACAGGTATGTACTGTAGTATAAATGAAAAAACTTATTTTGTTTACTTTTTTATTATTTTTTAGTGTTATATGGTGTTCACTTAAGGTCTCCTATACATATGCTAGGATTTGCCCTAACAAGACTTTCATTTTTAATATTAACAGACATTGAAGTTTGCTCCAGATGTCCTGATGAAGAGTGGTCAGATGATAAGAGAGTAGAATGTATTCCGAAGACTTATGAGTTTCTGTCATATGAAAAGGATACCCTGGTTTTAGTCTTTGTAATATTAATTGTAATGTTTAGTGTGAAATCATTATTTACTTTAATAAACTTTATTTATTGCTGGAATACATCAATTGTTAAAGCCAATAACCGGACTGTGAGCTTCATCCTCCTGACCTCCATCTTGCTGAGCTTCCTCTGTGTCTTCTTGTTCCTCGGTCGTCCTGTGGATATAACCTGCATACTAAGACAAATATTGTTTGGGATTTTCTTCTCCATCGCTGTCTCTTCTGTTCTGGCCAAGACTATCACAGTCTGCATTGCATTCAAAGCCTCCAAACCGGGCAGCTACTGGAGGAAGTGGGTGGGAAAAAAGTTTCCTAATTATGTAGTGTTACTGCTCTCCTCTGTCCAAGTTCTGATATGTGTTATTTGGCTGTCAGTGTCTCCTCCCTACCAAGAGTATGACATGGACTCCTATCCTGGGAAGATCATCATTCAGTGTAATGAAGGGTCAGTTATTGGGTTCTACTCTGTCCTGGGTTATATGGGGTTCCTGGCAGCTGTGAGTTTTGTTCTGGCTTTCATGGTGAGGACATTACCGGACAGTTTTAATGAGGCCAAGTACATCACCTTCAGCATGCTGGTGTTCTGCAGTGTGTGGATTGCCATGATCCCGGCCTATCTGAGCACCAAAGGAAAATACATGGTGGCTGTGGAGGTATTCGCCATATTGGCCTCCAGTGCTGGAATATTGGGCTGTATATTTTTTCCTAAATTGTATTTTCTATTGGTAAAACCCTACCTTATCTCTATAAAAAACAACGCCTACATGAAAAAAAAAATAAACAACTAGTATGTAAGATATATGTTATTTTCATGAAATGTGTGAAAAATATTGCTTTTGATTTATCTATAGATACTCAAAAAGTGTAATTTACATTCAGAGGGCATCATTTTGTTTTAATCCTCTTGGTATACCAATCATCTTAGGGACTGACAGTCTAACAATTAATGACAGTCACTTGGTAGATTTGGTTTTGACGCCTCAAGCTTATAGCCTCTGTTCCTTCTTAAAAGGCACCTCTGAACTACTGAAAGTAATAGATGATATTCTTATTTCATCAGAAGCCCTCCTTGTAACTATTGACATTGGGGCACTCTATTTGAGTATACCTAATCATCTAGGAATACAAGCAATCAGACAATTTCTTCTTGAAATAGAAGCTTCTGTGTGAGAATTTAATAAATTTATTTTGGACCTACTACGGTTTACTACTGTTTATTCTTCCAAAATATTTTTTTTTATGAAACTATTTACAAAGCAAAGGTATAGCCATGGGCACTAAGTGTGACCCTACCTACGCCAATTTATATTCAGGCAGTTGGGGGAGAGATGTCCTCTTCCAGGAAGACTTCTCTATTTACCTTCTTTATATCCTATTATGGACAAGATTATTCGACAATGTCCTCATAATTCGGACAGGAACAGAAAAATTATTAACAGAATTATTTTGCTATCTTCAGATTAACATTTTTTGGCCTCTCGTCTCTGTCAGTTAGCCTCATCGGCCCGCCTACGTGTCTACAATGAGAAATTATGGATTGCCCTGGTACACCCCAATTCTTTGTTGTGGGGCTTCTCCCATTTCATATTAGAGTCCTCCCTATTGGGACCTATGCAATTTACTAAACGTATATGGTTACTCTGTAAAGATAAATATCATCTTACTTTTCCCAAATCTCTAATAATCTCAAATCTTGGGTAGCCTGACACAAGATATGATGCAATCACAGGTTTCTAAATGGATCTTTTGCTTTGGTCATGTATCCAACCCTGTTACTAGGAAACTATTGCCTTTTGCAGACTTCCAGACTAAATTTATAAAGTTATCTTCCTCGTTCATCTACAGTTATCTGCAAATCCATCATTTTGCACATTCTCTTACTAGAAACTTTATTTTTTTACCCTCTAAATTATTTTAACAGGTTTGTTTAGGTTGTCCTTTGCAAAGGGGTTAATCTCAGAGATTTATCGGATATTGACCACTGAGCCTGTGGTTGCCCTTCATTAAGCATGTTTACATGACTACATGGGAAACCATACATATAGGAGAGCTTCCCCTGGAACTGGCAGATAATTTGGGGTAAAGTTCATAAGAGCTCGGTGTGTACTCTATATGGGGATTATATATCTCTATTATCAGAGATTATTCCCCTCTGTATTAATGGGGTATATGAGATATCTGTTATCAGAGATTATTCCCCTCTGTATTAATAGGGTATATGTGATATCTGTTATCAGAGATTATTACCCTCT
>NC_092860.1:153088865-153090341 GCF_032062135.1 Pyxicephalus adspersus | reverse complement strand
TATCAGAGATTATTCCCCACTGTATTAATGGGGTGAATGTGATATCTGTTATCAGAAATCCCTACTGTCAGTGTATCAGCTACATACACAGATATATATGTGCTCTGCCCTTTTCAGTTATCTTTGCTGATCTGCACCCTCTGTCTAGTTACATCTAACATAGGTTAGGCATCCGATGGCCCATAGGTAGCAGAGGTCCGGTTGCATTGGCAGATTAGTGTGATTGCTAGGGTCTAAGTGGTAGGGCAGATAGATTGTTCCTGAACTCCAGAGACTTTGCCTGCATCCCTGCAATACAGGATCACAGCCTACACAGCCCAATTGTCGGTTGGAGGATTTCCTTGCTGCTGTTTCCAGGATCATCTCATCAGGACATCTTTGCTACAATTAATTCCAGAGGCCTCTGCAACTCATCCTGACACTGATCAGTACTGGAGGTATTTGTGGTAATAGATTGTATATATACCCGGGTATATCTGTGCACAATTCTTCTCAGGACTCTGCTATGTGCTTGGTATGTGAACTCATTGATGTTTATGGATTGTATATATCGTTATTACTGTTTTGTGATATAAAGCTTACAAATACTCCAACCTGTGTGTTCATTTAGCTGAAATGGATAATGTTCAATGCTGGGTGTAGTGGTTCCTCAGGTGCTGTTTTATATTGCTGTTATTATTTCTGGTTAATGTCCCAGGAAGGGAGCCCCTCTGCTAACAGAGACCCTGTCCTGGGTGGAGGTACTGCCAACTTTATTAGCATCCTCACTCTTCCACATAGCGAAGGCCCGGGATCCTCTCTGTTATCTACAGGTTAGCGCCATAGCCTGGTTTGTGAGGGTCATTTACATGACCCCTCCATACCAGGGCTACAAATGTTTGCTGTATAGTTGGAAGTTTGCCTTTATTATAATGCCTAAAGTTCTTTTATACTTCTGTATGTATCTGCATTTTCTTTGTGTACATTTTGAAAACCTTTAATAAAATTTAACTTAATAAAAAAAAAAAGAAAAGCTGAAGCTAAAATGACCTAATAGGCCTAAAGCCTCCTGCAATATCTACATCTCGTATCCCAGCAGGCTTTAGGCTGCTCCTTCTGCACAAGCCTGAGCTCAGACATGCACAAAGGAAGCTTTTTCCAGTGCCCACTGTGGGATTGGGGGAACCTGGTGTGCAGCCTGCGCTGGAATGAAGACAGGTCCGGGACCGACTGGACCAGCATGGTTGAGGAATCGACATTTTCCACCTATAAAAATAATGTTATTTTTTCTTTCCTGATTTCCAATTTAAAGCACACTTTGCCTGCTGCATGTTGTTTTTTTATCTATTGCTTATACCAGGGGTCAGCAACCTTTACTATCAAAAGAGCCATTTTGCCTCCTCTTCCACTAAAGTAAAATAGTCTGGAGCCGCAAAACATAACACAGTTTATAAACTTTTAAAAGTTTTAATATTTTTTTAATTTTACCTGTTACAA
>NC_092860.1:153032386-153087922 GCF_032062135.1 Pyxicephalus adspersus | reverse complement strand
TTCACTGGTAGATTTTTTTCATTAGAACACCGGATAGGGAATCCCCCTCCTCCGCAGTGTCTTGGGAGGAAGGGGATCCCCCATCAGAGATCTCCCCGCGGCAGCCGAAGGGAGCCACAACAAGGAGGCTGAAGAGCCGCAGGTTGCAGACCCCTGGCTTATACCAATGCATAGCCCCCACTTGCATGTTTGAAAAGAACTTTCCAATTTGCCCTGAAAAGTGCTAAAATCCCAACCCCCACAAACTGAAATTGGATAAATGTGCTCATCTCTATTTATAACTATTAAAAGATAGAAAGACAGATTAATTTCAAGTTGAAATGAATATATTTTAGATAGCTGCTTACAATCCATTCTCAATATAAAACAAATTATTTATTTCAAGTGATTATCCATTTTAGGCTGCAGCTATTGCCATCAAATGTTCTGCAGCTGTGTAAATGTAAATTAATGTCAGATCATGTATATAAGGAGCTAGTGATTGCATATTCCCTCCTATACTGCTGATGTACCAGTGACCGGACTGCATGAGAAGATCTGATATTTGACATGAATTGGTCTCTTGTACATTCTGTATCTTACCTGCTGACACTTGCTTTTCCCATCACTTATTATGAGGCATTGATAAGCCGGAGCTCAGCCTTTCAATTCAGTCTCAGGGCTCTAAAGCCTGTGTTTGAGTATGAATATTACCAAGAGGGAGACATCATCATTGGAGGACTGATCTCTGCTCACTCCACATTTGTAGAGCATAAAACTTGTGATGGGAAGGCAATACTTTATAATGTGTGTATATAGTAAGTATTTCGGTATGGACGACAGTGTTAAGGGGGAAAAATTAAAGTCATATTATAATAACCGAATGCTCAGTTCATCAAAGGGGAGATAATAACTTCAAATACAGTATCAGTCATTATTAGTGATTAAATTGTGGGGGATTTTACAAATAGTTATTTCATTATGATTACAACTATTTTCTCACTTCTAAAGCAAACTTCTGACAATGCAGTTTGGTGAGTCAGATACACACAGCTTTCTTTTTAATACTTTCAATGATGTTGGATTTTATTTTATTATACTTGTGGGTTAATTTCCATATTTATGTAGTGCTAACTATTGATGACCAATTTAGGAGATTTAACCATTCACAAATATTTGACTCCTCCTGATTTTCATGAAGATTTATCAGATGTGAAGAATGTTACAACCCATGAATTCCAACAATCCCATTCCATGGACAGTTTGATTTTCAACTGACTGGGTCACCAGTCATGCAAATATTTGGGTAAATTTAAAATGTATATGGTGCTAAAAAAAAGAAAGCAATAGGGACACAGACAGCAAAAAAATATCTGACAGGGTTTTACCCTTCCCTTACTTTGCTTATGAAAAGGTTTACATTTCTGTCTGTTAGTGGAAAGTTTTTTTTAGTTCAATTTAGACCCCCATAAATAGGACCCAAAGATGTTCTAATCATTCCCAACTGCATCCAAAACTAAAACAGTACCTGAAGGACTCAACAGGTTTGCAAAATCATTAAGGTTCTCCCATAATAGTCTATCTTCTACAGTCTTGGAGAGCTTTAACCTCCCTGGTGGCAATGCCGAGTGCGGCTCGGGGTTAATTATCAGTGCCAAAAGCGGTATCCCCAAGCCACACTCGGGGTGGAATTGCCAGGGAGTTTCAGCAGGTTCCCACGTTCCAGCTACGTCCTCCAGTAGTGTCCATGGCGTCCTTCATAGTGCCCGCAGTGTCTGCGGCTTCCCCTGGTGATGCTGGACGAGCATCGCCAGGCTACACAGATGCCGGCGATGTGTCAACATAGCTTATCCTTATTCACTAAGGTAAGCCAGCATTCCCTTTTTATAACTTAAACAGTCTGTTCTTTTTGTGAAACACCCCATTCTCAAGCATATATGCATAATTCACACATTTATGTTTAAGTTAAAACAAAACACATACTGTGAGTGTGAGTGAGAGAATACAAAAAGTATTCTTTGCCTAGCTTGGCATTTTATCAAAACCCGCAGTTCCAAGCTACAAAGTGGAATAAAAAAAGTTCTGGGTTGAATGCATGTGAAGAATAAAATGTTATACTTTATAGTGTCTATTATTTGTAATGGCCCCTATTATCCTGAAGAGAACAGTTTACTGAATGTTACAACTCTGGTAGAAACTGTGAAACATAAGTATGTATAATTAGCCCCAACACCAGAACTAAAAAGTTATAACATATTTCTGCATGTCCCATAGTATTAACATTGAGGAGTACAGAAGTATTTTGGCGATGATCTTTGCTGTTGATGAAATTAACAAGGACCCCAACCTTCTGCCTAATGATACTCTGGGTTACCATATATTTGATACTTGTGGAGATCCAAAGAGATCATTGGGATATGTCCTACAAATACTGTCTGGAGAAAAAATGGAGGTCCCCAATTATTCCTGTAGGGATTATGGGGAAGTGGCTGGTTTTATTGGTGACACAACTTTCCATACAAGTCATGCAATGGCCCAGTTACTTAGTTTGTATCAGTACCCCCAGGTAAGAAAAAACTCAAAATATACTAGTACACAGCTTGCTGACATGGGTATTGTATCTCTAATTATTGCTGGATAAGCCATTAAAATAAAAAAAAAGTCTCAGAACAGAACAGAATGTCTAAGAGAGTCTCAGAACATGACATTTTTGATACTGCAGCTGATGACTGCTGTTCACATGTTACTGCAGAACTAAGACTGGTTTGTGTTGCGCATTCGACTTATATTTAGGATGATTTTATGTACATGCTGAAAATATTCTTTTTTACTAGGAATTCATTGTATTGCATTAAAAAAATTTACTTTGAATTTACTTTATTTTTGAATTTACATTGAATATTTGATCACCAAAGTTTCAATTTATTTGTTGGCTCCCTTAACATGGCAAAAAAAATTGCGGAGGCTGTGTCAGTGGCACTTATGGGAACATTTCCTTAGGGACACATAAAAACCATTATCTTGTAAAATTTTAAAAGCATTTGTTAGGAGATGGTTGGGTCACTGGAGTCACTTGCATTACCAAAGGAGATCAAGGAATTAGCTTTCGGTCTTCTGCTTAGCAGCTCCCTGCATCTCCTGCTTCCCTTTAGCTGTGCAGCCCCCACCCAAGATGTACCTTACTCAGCATCCCCATCACAGACAATGAGGCTGAGTGCACCTAAAGAAGATTTTAGAGTATGTGCTGCAGCCAATGAGCAAATTAGTTCCTGGCTTCAATCCTATCTTTGGCTGCTAGGACTCTAAAGTCTCTCCAGTGCCTTTTTGTAGCTTTTAGTTTAGCTGACCTGTTGGTATGTTCTTCAGTTGGATTAATTGATGTTTCCTCACGTTGTGATTGTATGGCCCCTGGACTGATATTTACTTTACTTTGCCTTACTTTGACCTTACCTTTACTCTGCTTTTGATAACTTGTTTGGCAGACTGATTACCTGTGTCTGAACTCAACCTGTGTTATCTGTGGATCACCTGGTTGATTACTGACCATGCACTGTCTGACTTTCTGGTTTGTCCTCTGTCCTGTTTTGGGGGTTCCTGGTCCTCTGCCAGTTCTTCCCTAGGTGACATATTTTGTACACAGAAGCTCTAGGGGCAACCATGTGCTGGGACTCCGCAACTGGCCTCCTTGCTGTAGGGTAAGGGTGCAGAGTTAGATTGGGGGACTGGCATCTTGTGAGCACTGGCAATGGACCAGGGTCTTACATTATAACAGGCCAACAGAGCTACCACCATGGACCATGAACAAATTTGGCTCCTAACGGACACTGTAAACCTACTGGCACAGCAAGCATCTGCTCAGGACATTTAAAGACAGGATCATGTTCCTGCTGTGGTGACCTTTTCTGTGAAACTAAATTCTGCTTTGCTAGAGAAATTTTAATGTGAACATTACAAGTCTGACAATTTCATGAATGCATGCAAGCTATATTTCCAGCTGTGGCCACTCTAATCTGGCATAAGACTCAGACTAAGACCAGCCTAATCGTCCCCCTTCTCCAAGGGCGATTCTGAGAGATTGGCTTTCAACTTGCTCACTACTAAACTAGTGGACAGTTTATTCAATGCTATTGGGATTCTGTATTTATATACAAATCCAGCATCAACCTAGTATGCTGCAGAGTTTCCCTGCTGGGTCATTAGTTCAAATTGAGCTATTCCATCATATTCCATCACTTAGCAGTTAATTTCCTCTGGGCCACTAACAGAATCTATAGATAAAAATATCCATTTGGCCACCAAGATTGACCCAGACTTTGTAAACGCCACATGGGAAGATTCAATACATCTGCTGCATCCTTCAGACTGCCTACCACTTCTGAGTCCAGTCCTCCTCGCTCTTTGGCTGAGGAGTCAATGCATTTGTCAGCCACAGAGAGGTTGAGGACAAGGACCAAAGGGCTCTTTCTGTATTGCAAGTTTGGTCACTTTGTGTGATCTTGTATTTAGAAGAAGTTGTGGAAACTTCAGTGCCTAGGTGGGCCCATGGAATCCCACCTAAGCAAGCAGTAATTTCCTCTGCAAAATCTGATTGTATCCTATTGCCTGTTGATGCCTAGGCAGTTGACCATTGCTATGCTGGTGCTGCTACAAATCTTTGGATAAATCTATACCATGTTGTTTTGGACCCTTCCCAGCTCTTACGGGGGCCCTAATACATAAAGTGCCTTAGCCTGCCCCTTGGTGAAATGTAAAAATACCATCAATGATCCCCCCAGATATAACAGCATTTTATTTTTTTCAGGTTAACTATAGAGTCACTGACCCCCTTATGAGTGACCAACGACTGTATCCAACCTTTTACCAAACTATTCAAGATGATCGGGTTCGATACACAGCTATTATAAAGTGTCTGAAACATTTTGGATGGAATTGGGTGGGGATGATAATGCCAAGTGATGGAAGTGGTGAGATGGAATTACAAGAACTTAGTAAAATGATGGCCAGGCATGAGATCTGCATCGAATATATTATTAAACTAACCAATGATGAAAACATTAATAGACAAAGAATGGCTGTTACTGAAAGATCAAATTCTAAGGTTATTATAATATGCGGCCTTTTCTCCACAAACTATTGTGCATTTTTCGATGAACTGACAATAATAAAAGAAAATATCACTTTAATTCTCCATGAGTCATGGATAGACTTGAAATATACAGAATCCTTATTTTTTCCATCAGTAAACTGTAGCCTAATTTTTATGTTGCCCCAAAAAATTATCCCCAAAATGAATTATTTTGTGAATAGTGTCAATCCATCCAACCGACCAACTGATGCAATACTGGAAGAAATTTGGCTTCAGATGTTCCATTGCCTTTCCCCAAACCCCTTTAAAAATGCAGTGTTTGAACTGATAAAAGATTTTTCTGGTGTCAACTGTACTGGAAGCAACTTTTCCAGAATTCCAGAAACCTTTTCTGGTGTGAAAGATGCAAAACCTTCATATGCATACATGGCAGTCTATGCTTGCACTCATGTTTTACACAGGATACATGTATTATATCCTAGGACCTATACATTACCACAAAGGGTAAGTTGCACTTTAATAAAACATTTATGAATTGAGAATAATATTTAGATATAGTATTTTGGAAAGTGAAAAAAACTTGAAATCCGTAAGCATATGTTGTTCTGAACACATTGGCCCTGATTTATTAAAGCTCTCCAAGGCTGGAGAGAATACACTTTGATCAGTGAAGCTGGGTGATCTAGCAAACCTGGAATGGATCTGCTCCAGGATTTAAAACATTTGCTAGCAAATAGTAAATGTTTTTAGGAAATCCATACCAGGTTTTCTGGATTACCCAGCTTCACTGAAGAAAGTGTATTCTCTCCAGCCATGGAGAGCTTTAGTAAATGGGGGCCATTCAGTTAGAATACATTAAGTAGTATCCACAGTAATTTAAATTCACTAATATAAATCCTTCTCGCTAGAAATAAGACAATCCACACAGGATTAGTGGTTTGTGGCAAGTTCACCAAATTATTTGTTTTCTGCAAAATATGAATTTAATGCTGCATTTCAATTCATTTCTGCCAATTTTTATGGCTTTTTAAAACGGTGCTAAATTTACAAAAAACGCACAAATCCTAAATCTTTTAGCATGACCAGGGAATTATTTAAATCTGTTATTGAATTATTTCAATTGCTGACAAATGACTGGACTTTTAAAATAAATGAAACTTCATTCATGAAGGTACAGTAAAATTCATTTGCTAGCTGCTGACTGTAAATATTAGTGGCTTGTCTGGATTGCTGAACTGTTCCAGCAAATGTAAAATAATTACTGAATAAATGATTGGTACTGCAGACTAAACCAGTGGCCTGAACTACTATAGTTTCCAGTCTACTGCAGGGGTGTCAAACTTAAATACACAGAAGGTTGAAATTAAAATCTAGACCAAGTGGCGGGCCAAACCTGAAACTTATTGAAAAAACAATAGAAGAAGAATAGAGAACAAATGAGAAGAACATGCAGTAATATGGAGTGTATTGATGTAAATTATTTAGATCAATCCACTGCATATTACTGCATGATCTTCTCCTGTGTTATTGTTCCTTCTTATTGAGAATAATTGTTTTACTTTCCCAGAGAATGCAATTTGAAACTCACTGAATTAATGCATTAATTTGGTTTCACAATGCATTCTCTGGCACAGTGAAACAATTAATATAGCAATAGCTCTATGATAATCTCTGATAATAATAATCCTGATAATTCCTGATTTTTGAGTTTACCTGTCAGTATAAACTTTGCGGGCTCAGCACATAGGCTGCTGTTCAATAGACACGAGTAATGCCGCTACTACAATTCCCGGCATCACTTGCGTCTATAAAATGCAGGGCCATGCATTGGCAGAGAAGCCTCTGGTCTAGAGATGCGAGTAATGCTGGGAATTGTAGTAGCAGCATTGTAGAACAGCAGCTTAATGTGAATTGCAGCTGGCCCGCCATTATTACGAATTGCAGTAGAGGCGGGACAGCTGCAATTCATATTAAGAATTCTTTTGAGGACCAAAAAAAAGACCAGATTTGACACCCCTGATCTACTGTATGTGCTCATCCGTCCACATTCTATCGTCCCTTTAACATTTGTAGCATTGTACTCTATTTACATGAATGGAGAAAGTGATCACTATAATTGGATGTGTTAAAAGTTCTCCATTCATCCCTGTAATTACTACTTTTAAAAAATGGCCATGGCATTAAGTGCTGGACACTTGTATAAAATAAACACTTTAATGGCCATGGTGGGCTAAGATGTTTGCATGATCAAAGTGGTAAATTCTATCTCATAATCCCGAAGTGGCAATTATGCTGATAGCAACTGTATATGTGCCACGAAATACACAAATAGTGATCACCAGTTCATTTTTGAACTTACAATCATTCAAAAAGTGGAGATCACTACAGCTGATCACCACTTTTATACATAGGGGAAAGACAATAGAAGAATTATTTCAGCAGAAACAAATACCTTTTCTAAACATGAATGTCTGTTGGTTAACAAACCCCAATGGAAACAAACATTTGTGGCCTTTATTGTGACTTATTGGGTGCTCCAGTCCCAAAGTGGTAAATGCTTTCTGGAGCCTACAAAGCAAAAATAATGCTGATCAATAGTTTATGTGATAGTAGTAGAACTACCAAAAAATAAATATTTGTAAGTATATGAATTACCTGGTAATCATACATAAAGGTGCCGATGATGTCAGTTAATAGCTATTTACATGAATAGGACGGTGTTAAAAGTGCTGTTAGTTTATCACAAATAAAAGTATATTTATCAGTTTTATAAATAGAATTATTTTCATGATGATGCAAGAAATTTTTTAGTATGTTAAATTCAAGCAGATCTATCTGAAGAAGAGTAAATATAGTTTACCAAGAATAATCCACAGTCACTTAAAACTAATTCTGCACTTCAGTTACAAACGGTTTACAACTTTTATTTTTCTTCTTTGAAAGCTCCACAAGATTTTTGGCAAAGTTCAGTACAGAGAACTAATTAAGGAAGAAATTTTGTTTCACACAAGAGCAGAAATGCCGTCCGAGCTGACATTAGCAAACTGGATCATTTCTGAAAACAAGTCTAAAAATCAGTTTATAATTAAGCCTCTGATCACTTTTGATAAAATTCTACAAGAGGATGAGGTTTTAAAACTGAAACCACAAGACATCACATGGAAGAAAGGCAAAGTAAGAAGATTCTATGTTTTATAGGTTATTTTTATGTGTTGGAGGTTTATTGATTATACAGATATTTATATTGAAAATACACTTGTATGAGTTGGAAGTCAACTTGTAGTGTTCGCATTGTAAAGAAAATTGGTAAATATGTTTTCATTGTTTGATTGTTTTGCTATCGAAGTTTGTCCCTAAAATTGAAAACTATTTATGAAGGATTTATAAAGAATTGATTGGAAAATGTATAAAGTGAATATTTAGCTAAATGAAATCAGCTTGGCACTATCACATTCATGATTTTTTACCTTGAATGAATTGGGTTGACAATGAAAGTTATGTTATTCGTAAAGTATACATTAATTTGACTTTAGCATGACTAAAAACTTGCTAAAAGCATTCATGAATTAGATAAATAGTTAGCTTCAGAATAAATAACTGTTATTTTATCACATTGAGTACTTTTATTAATTGCTGAAACAAGTAATCAAAAAATAAAATAATGATAGTTACAGATATTTTGTCATTTCAAAACAAATAAAATGTGTGGTTTATGTTTTACCAACTCTTTAAGATTCCAGAATCCCGATGCACAGATAGATGTCCTCCTGGATACAGAAAATCTCCTAATGGACAAATTTATGTCTGCTGCTATGACTGTATCCCATGTTCTGAGGGGGAAGTGTCCAATGTAACAGGTAAGAGTGATTCACAGCCCCGAGCAATAACTAGAAATTACACAAATCTACAATTTAGGCATTTAGTAAATAGATAAAATTATTATTTATATAAAAATACAATGAAAACAATTGCCAGTTTAAGCTCACTGTATCTTAAAACTAACAATATAACATTTCCATATGTATAATTCAAAATGTTTGCATGGTCAAAAAATCTATTTGGATAGAGCAGGTGAGTGTTAAAGTCAAGTTAAATTTTTACTACTTGGCTTTACTACATTACATTTGCACTTTTTATCAGTAACAACATGCGAAAGTGGTAAATGCAAAAAATCTTATGACATATTTTCAGAATGTCTATTATAATTAGAGATGAGCGAATTTCTCAAAAATTCGATTCGGGCGGTTCGCCGAATTTTCCGAAAAGATTTGCTTTGATCCGAATTTATTCGTGGTGAATCGCATTAAAAAATGTCTATTTCCGGCCTGCAGAGACCCTTGGTAGTGGTGTAGAACACTGTGCCTTGCAGTAACACACATAGGGAGTCTGCTGTGGTAGTGAAATAACACTGTGAGTCAGTATGACATGCAAATGACAGGCGTCGCTATTAGAATCACTGCACACTTTTCTTATTTGGGCAGTCACGGGGCCAAACTGACTCAAGTATGAACTCAGCCTTACAGGTCCATGTTAGCGTCAAGAAGAAGCGCACTCTTTTACACCCTTGTCAGCTGATTCCACATAGATGTCTACAGAACCTGTTCTATTAACTGCTTATACAAGTAGAGCCCCCCGACAGAGTGGAGAGGGTGTCAACACTAAGTTTGTGTTGATTATTTTGCCATTCCTCTGATCCATCAGAACAATAACTCACAAAAAACGGATCCTGTCTGTGGAGCATCTGCCTTCACTCGGTCAGTATTGCTAATGCCAAAAAAAACAGGAATGGATCCAAAACAAAGATTACACGTAAATGGACGTATATTTTCATGTCTTCTGTGTTTTGTACCCACTCCTGCTTTTGGCTAACAAATCATAACCCAGTTCTGATGGGACCATACAGCTGCTACACAGACAGGATCCGTTGTGCGTCTCTTTTTTCCTTCCTTCTGACAGTTTAGAAGAAGGGTCAAATAAATAGTGATGTCATCCAGGCCAAAAAGGCAAAATAGTGGACCAGTCATGGAGTGGGGAGGGTGGGAGAACAGCTTGAGAAGTCCACAGAGTGGCACAATGACATAGTGGTGAGGTGAAAGCAGCAAGTGGAAACCACAGAGTGACCCAAAGCATCAGGAGACCACAGAGCGGCAAGGTGACATAGTGTGGAGATGGCAGCAGCAGCATCAGGAGACCACAGAGCGGCAAGGTGACATAGTGTGGGGATGGCAGCAGCAGCATCAGGAGACCACAGAGCGGCAAGGTGACATAGTGTGGGGATGGCAGCAGCAGCATCATTAGACCACAAAGTGGCCCGGTGACAGACTGGGGCGGTGGGTGGCAATACCAGTACCCGCTGACAAAGGTGGGTGAAAGAAGGAGCACTTGGTATCTGATGTGTGGCATCAGGCGGGTGGCAGCATCAGAGTAGTACCGGTAGCTGAGGCAGGTAGCCAGAAGAAACTAGTCTCTTTTGTCAAGGTCTGGATCAGAAGGCATGGATCATCTAATCAGATGCATCAGGCATTGGTGGGTGGAAATCCTAGCTGATCCACGCCTGATTCATCTTGACAAAGGTCAGTCTCTCCACATTTTGGGTGGACAGGTGAGTTCTTCTTGGGGTAACTATGGCCCATGCCGCACTAAACACCCGCTCTGATGCCACACTACTGGCCAGGCAGGACAGCTTTTCCAGGGCAAACTGGGCCAGTTGCGGCAACAAATCCAGTTTGGCTGCCCAGTAGTCCAGCCGATCTTCAATGATGGCTGGCAGGGTGCACTCCAAGTATGCCACTACCTGCTGGTTCAGGTTCTGCTCTATGTCTAGCTGCTGGTCAGTAGTTTCTTCACTATGCGGGTGCAGAAAGCTGCTCATCAGCGACTCTAGACTCAGGCTGCTGCTGATGGAGCTGGTACTGCTCCTGCCACCCCACCCCTTCACAGCAGCCATGGCAGCGGAACGTGAGTGCAGAGGGCCCCCTCGGTCAGACATGCGAGAGGATGGATGATGCCGCAGATAGGCAGCGGCCAACTGACTACATAGGATGTCTCTGTAATAGTTCAGTTTGTCCTCCCTCTCAGCGGGTGTAAAAAAGGCCCCCATTTGGGACCGGTAGCGAGGGTCCAACAAGGTGGAAAGCCAGAAGTCATCCCTCTGCCGAATGGTGACAATTCGGCTGTCACTGCGCAAGCAAGTGAGCATGCAGCAGGCCATTTCTGCAAGCGACTCGGAGGGACTCCCTGCTTCCATCTCCACTGCATACTGCCACGGTGTGTCTGGGTCCTCTGCCTCATCTTCCTCATCTCTCTTGCTCCTCTGGCTGCTCCTGCTCCTCCTATCCTGTCACTTGAGTAAAAAAGCCACCCATTTCGCTATACATTGCCTTTTGCCACAGGGCTCATGTGGCCGTGAGATCTAGGCGCCACGTCTCCAGTCCCCTGACCAGCCAGATTTACCAGCATCTGTTCCAGGACATGAAGTAGTGGAATGACGTTGTTCATCCCGTAGTCCTGGCGACTGACAAATAACGTGGCCTCCTCAAAGAGCCTGAGCAAACGGCAGGTGTCACGCATGAGCTGCCACTGGCTGACATCAAAGTTACACATGGCAGTACTCCTATCCGCTTGGATCATCAAGATATCGTTGATGGCCTTTCTCTGTTCGTATAGTCGGTCCAACATATGGAGGGTAGAATTCCAATGGGTGGAAACGTCACATATCAGCCTATGTTGGGGGATGCCGTTCTGCCACTGCAGCTCAAGGAGGGTGTGCTTTGTGGTGTACGAGTGGTTGAAGTGCATGCAAAGTTTCCTGGCCATTTTAATGATGTCTTGCAGATGGGTGGAAGACTTCAGGAACCACTTGACAACCAGATTGAACATGTGTGCCATGCAGGGTGCATAGCTCAGCCTTCCTTGACACAGCGCAGACACAATGTTCTTCCCATTGTCGGTCACCATGGTTCCGATTTTGAGTTGTCGCGGCCATGATTCGATCTCTTGATGAATCACACGGAGCAGTTCCTCCCCTGTGTGACTCTGTTCCCCCTGGCAAACCAGGTGCAGAACAGAGTGACACCGCCATGCCCTGCACATGTGGTATGCTGGAGGGGCACTGTGAATTGTCCCTGCAGTGGAGGCTGAGGACACGGTAGAGGATGAGGAGGCAGAGGCGGACGTTGTTGCAGGACCAGCGGTGTGAGAACGTGGAGACGGAAGCGGTGTCACCTGGCCAAGTTACTGGTGTGGCTATGCAGCAATCACATTCACCCAGTGGGCCGTAAAGGATATGTATTGTCCCTGAATGTAGTTACAGCTCCACACTTTGGCGCTGCCGTGCACTTTGGCAGACACCGACAGGCTCAAGGACTGGCCCACCTTCTGTTCTACATATTTGTGCAGGGCTGTTACTGCCTTTTTTGCATGAGGGCTTGAGACTCTCCACCTCAGCTCGACACAAGCCATCAGTTCTCTGAAAGGTGCAGAGTCCACCACTTGGAAAGGGAGGGACTGCAGCACCAGCAACTTGGACAGGAGCACATTCAGCTTCTCCACCGTTGGATGAGTGCACGCATACTGTTGTCTCCTGGCAATTGCTTCTGTGATCCATTGCTGACGGAATGACTGATGAGGAGAAGGAGGAGAAGGAGCATCTGGACCAGCAGAAGATGGAAATGACATACAGATTCCTTCGGCTAAGGTGGTGGAGCCTTGACTGCCTGAAAGCCGGTGCGTACCACTAGGTGATGCAGCGGTTTCTGCAGCAGGCTGGACCACCACATCGGAGCCACGGTTCTCCCAGGCCACTTTATGGTGATGCTGCATATGTTGATGCAGGGCCGTGGTGCCAAAATTGGCACCCTGGCCACGCTTCACCTTCTGCCCACATATTCTACATATGGCCATGTTAACCTCCTCTGCCGGCTTAACAAGAAAACTGCCACTCCGCCGAGTAGGTGATTTTCACCCCAACACTCCGCACTGACTGACTGCGCTGCCTCCGGGAACCCCTGCACCACTACTTCCCGGGCAGGTAGGCTACTGCGAAGCAGATGGTCTACCCCGGGCATGTTTGGCTCGCAACCTCCCACTGCTGTCACCCTGCTGACTACCAGCCATGCTACCACCTTGCTGGCTCAGCCGCTGCCTCAGGGGCAAGCTGCCACCCTCTTCTCCTGATGACGATGAAGCCCCTTCTTCACCCGGCTCCCAAGTGCAATCGGCTTCATCATCATCGAGTAGTGTATGTACGTCACTGATGTCCTCCTCAACGGTCTCTGGGTCAGGAGCCTGACCGCTCGCAACACCACCTCCCACGCCACTCTCCTCATCACTACTTGCCCCCCTAGTGGAGAAAGCGGCAGATGTCTCCTCCAAATCTTGGCTTGGCAGTAGCTGCTAACTGTCCTCTACTAGCTTGTCCTCGCTGTATAGTAGAGCTGAGCCCACAGCATACAATACTTCTGTTACTGAGGGAACAACAAAGGACAGAGGCAAGTTGAGGACAGGTGAGGGCACAGGGTCTGCTCCAAGGCCATGCCAACTAAGGGTTGTGTCTGACGAACCCACCGACTGTTGGCTGGGGGTGTCTGATGTCACTTGGGATAAAGTGGATGATCGAGTTAACCAATCAAGAATAGCTGGGTTGCTGGTCAAGACACGACCGCTAGATGACACCAGGAGTTCAGGCCTCTCGCTGCGACTCCTGCTGACACGCCCCCTTACTCTGCTGCAACCTCTGCCTGCACCAGAAACATTTAGGCTTCTGCCACTCCTCTGTGCATGGCCTGCCACTTCTCTGTCTGAAATACTTTTACTTGAACTAAATAAATTGAAAACAAATAAAACACCCCTAAAAGCGACAAATATATTTTTATTTTTGTACAAAAATAGGCCACTAAACACTTTTACCACAAATAACTACAACAGTGAACTGCGTATTTATTTTTCTTTTTGTACTCAAATACGTCACTAAATGCTTTCACTACATATAACTGCAGAAGTGAACTGAGAATATATTTGTATTTTTGTACTGAAATAAGTCACTAAACGCTTTGACCACAAATAACTGCAACAGTGAAGTGCGTGTATGATTTTCTTGATATATAAATTGATGGAATGACAGAGCTGTTAATGGCTATTTGGATCCCCAAATAATCTTTCCCTGCACTTGTAAATTGCTTTTCTAGCACTGTCCCTAGCGCCTTCTGACGTCTCTCCCTGCACTAAGATGTTGTGAAATGATTTCTCCCTAACCTTTCCCTGCATTCATAAATCGTTTTTTGAGTTTTTTTAACACAATCAGGTTTCACCTAACACTCTTCCTAGCGCCTGCACACATCTCTCCCTGCACTCAGAACACTGTAAAATGACTTACTCCAAGATGGCTCAGGGGTGTGACATCACAGGGCTGGCTGGCTGCTGATTGGCTGCATGCATGGCATTATGGGTCATCTCGCCTTCCCAGAGTTCCTTGCCCCATGTCCTCACACATGTAGCCACCATTTTAGAAAAAATTTGCGATTTGTTTCAACGAATCGTGAGGAAATTTGGATTTGTTGCGAATCGAATTTTTTCTGAAATTCAGATCGAATTCCACTTCGTCAGCTTCGATTTGCTCATCTCTAATTATAATCCCCATTATTAATAATTATTCATGAATGATTTTTTTTTCAGACAGTGAAAACTGCTACAAGTGTTTAAAAGAAAAGTGGGCAGATGAGAGAAAAATAAAATGCATTCCTAGAATTTATGAGTTTTTCTCTAATGAAAACAATATCATGGCTCAAATATTTTCATTTTTTGCTGTACTCCTATCAGTGATGACATTATTTATTCTTGGAAATGTTATTTATTACCGGGACACTCCAATTGTGAAAGCCAATAACCGGACTGTGAGCTTCATCCTCCTGACCTCCATCTTGCTAAGCTTCCTCTGTGTCTTCTTGTTCCTCGGTCGTCCTGTGGATATAACCTGCATGCTGAGACAAATATCATTTGGAATCTTCTTCTCCATCGCTGTCTCTTCTGTTCTGGCCAAGACTATCACAGTCTGCATTGCCTTCAAAGCGTCCAAACCCGGCAGTAATTGGAGTAAGTGGGTGGGGATGAGAGTGTCAAATTCTGTGGTCCTGCTCTGTCCCTCTGTCCAAGTTCTGATCTGTGTTATTTGGCTGTCAGTGTCTCCTCCCTACCAAGAGTATGACATGGACTCCTATCCTGGCAAGATTATCATTCAGTGTAATGAAGGGTCAGTTGTTGGGTTCTACTCTATGTTGGGTTATATGGGGTTCCTGGCAGCTGTGAGTTTTGTTCTGGCTTTCATGGTGAGGACATTACCGGACAGTTTTAATGAGGCCAAGTACATCACCTTCAGCATGCTGGTGTTCTGCAGTGTGTGGATTGCCATGATCCCGGCCTATCTGAGCACCAGAGGGAAATACATGGTGGCTGTGGAGGTATTCGCCATACTGACCTCCAGTGCTGGCGTACTCTGCTGCATATTTTTTCCTAAAGTGTACATACTTTTCTTGAACACCAATTCACAAAAAATCATATTAAGAACAGTATTTAAAAAACATACAAATACCATTTAGAACTTGAATTTAGCTGTATAGAAAAACAATAAAGTAAAAACAACAAAAGTATTTTTTAAGAGATAACAAAACAAATACATGACCCTTATTTGCATCATAATTCTGTCATCCTAAAAAAGTTATTTTTAGAATGTATTTTGTTTCAATCAATGATATGTTGCAAAATGTTCAAATAGCATTATTAATGTACAGTATTAGGGGTAGAGCTAATCCTAATAAACCATCCAACAATTCTTAGTCATATTGCTGAGTATATCTTTTAAATCTTTCAGACTGTCTTTTTTGGAGGGACAGGATCAAGTTTTGTAACTTGGGAATGTCGGTTAATATTGTTTTGGAAAACAAGGCATACATGTCCTAAGGATATAAACTGAATATTTCCCACAACTACCATTACTACTCATCAAAAACAGCAATGTTGTCACACCGTTTGTTCCTATGACGCTTCCTAACAAACCATCCCATGCCCTAACTTAAGTAGCTTGGATGCTGACTTTTTCCACTTTATTTACTATTACCCAACCAATTATCCCCACCATAACCCCAATACATACCATTGTTTGGATTAAATGGCCCTACTGGGATTAAAATATTCCTTTTAGGTAGTAACAAAATACACTTATTACACACCTTTGATTACATCTTAAAGGGATGAGCTAAGTCATTTGAAGTAAGAAAGTGACACAGTTTTTGTTTGTTTGTACTTGATTATAATATGAAGCATTGTTTACCCTCACAGTGTCCACTAGAACATGTCCATGCTCTTTGAAAATCCTTTAGCCTTATTAAGTCTCTTTGGATCTCATAAGGACATTAGCTTTTTTTTAATAATCATTTTAATCAGGTCAACTGACAAATAGGAATCAACCTCAATGTTGCTAATACTGTCTTAAACTTGTATATATAGCCTAGATTTTGTGAATTAATGTATTAATTGAATGTGATGAGTTGTCTTATTCTGGCTTGTCATTGATATGTGATTGGTCTGTAAATCTGCCAATAAACCCCAACAGCTTGTCTCTGTGGTTGATTGGCCTTGCTGTGTATTCTATACTATTCAATACTCTGGTATCATATGGTTTATGTGTATTAATTTTTTTGTTTTTAAAAATTTAATCTTCCTTGTCCTACCACAACAGCTCAATTTTAGGTTGTTTTAGCAGCACTACCTCTATTTACATTAAAAGAGAACTAAATGTAAAACTAAAAAAATAAAGATCAGTCATGTCTCTTACTGCAGTAAGAAAAGGTGTTGTCCCTTCTGCAATAAAATTAATATACTGTACCAGTATGCTCACACTTTTCCATTTAATTTCACTCACCTGTCCTCACTCTGGCTAGGTCCCCACCATCTTCCTCCATCTTGATTGGCCAGACATACCTCCTGCATTCAGAATCCCTGGCATATTCTGGCCTCCTGTGCATGTGCAGCTCAGTATGTTTAGAAAAGAGCATTGCCAAAAGGCAGGTAAGCATGTTTTATTGCAGAAGGGACATGGCAATTTTGTAAAGAGGAACTTTAGCTCTGAGCTAGCTGATGGAAGTAGCTGTCAAAACCGGGCAGAAAGGTTCTTGGAAATGACATAGACCTCAGTGGGATTTGCAGAACCCTCAAAGAATCTAACCTGGTAAGATTTGCTCCTGTATTCATGAGATACAATGGAAACTTATTCATTATGACTAGACAGTGAACTCATGAAAACTAATGCAACATGCATTGTGGCGTGCTAAAATACTCTGCATGGGTTGTAGCATGTCCAAACATTTCTTAGAAAAAAAAAAAAAATATGTTAGACCTCTGGATCTCTAACTGATGCATTTCATGCTAAGTAGCAGTTGGTAAGTGTTGCATGGTGCTAAACGCATCAGTTTGAGTAAGTTTAATTTTGGATATTCTGCAACCCTTGCAGTACATTTCAATGCACCACAATGCATGTAACATCTGTTACGTTGGGTTACTGGCCTATCCACAGTAATAGGGTTCTGAAGTATTATGCTGCATGAAGCTATGATCCCCCCACTGGCAGGAGACTTCGGATCACCCGGGGCGTGGAACCTAAGTGACAATGAGTGGTCACACATTGCATTATTGTACAATGAGATACTATTAATTGCATTGAGGCAGCCCATTCGATTCAGTGGGTTTCCAATGCACTGAAATGGAATAATGGTATAAAAAGTGCCATTGTACAGATGTAGTTCTCAAAAATACATGGTAGTGTGTTACCATGTGCTGTGGTGCTCCGTAATGCATGTAGGTCGTGGCTTTCTTAGGTTAAAATCAGACTGGCAGTGAGAATGCGTTTACCACTTCCTCATACTAGAAACAGCTGCCTTGTAGTGTCTACATGCAGAAGCTACCGCTAGTACCAATCTGCCGCCTGTTGTCACCAGCGATGCTGTGTGAGTTTTAGTAGCTGGCAAACTGTTACATGAAATTGTGAGCCACATGAAATGGTTCGATGTAGAGTCAGGTGTTTGCCCTAGTGTGTTGGGATACCACTGTACATAAAAAAAAAACAATGCAAGGCACTAAAGATCATGTTTTGTTTTTTTTAGATTGACAAATATGGATTTCATAAACCTTTCTATATATTTTGTATGACATGGAAAATTAGGATTGGCATTTTTTATTCTATAAGCTCTGCTTTACATATAGCCATGTGCGTGAACAACAGAAAAATTGGTCCAGCAAAAAATAGAATAATCATAACTTTTATTACAACATAAAGAATCAGAGCCATTGTACCGCTCACTGTAATAATTGTTTAGCTGCCTTGAGATTCTCTTCCCTGGGACGTAACGTGAACGGAAAGGTTGGAGTGATCCAATCTCTTTCTATTAATGTGATAACGGTGTAATTATGAGGTCAGGAAACAATGTCTTACAACAAGGGAACAGCAAATACTGTGTACTGATAGATTCAGCCAGGTGAGCAGGTGAGTGAGGATGAAGGGAGGGGAAGCACAGCCTGGCAATTCTCTTCTCCCATCTAATCATACAGATGATTTACAGAAAATGCTGTAATGTAGTTTAAAATAAAAACAATACACAGAGAACGTATTAAAAAAAACTTAAAAACATACATTTTTAGTATTTACAAAAATTGTGATGATTCAGGCAATATTTGGGACTTTTAAGGCACAATATGTCTAATATTTTTTCCCAAAAACTTTTTTTTACAATACTTTAATACATTTAATAAGTATAACTAATTAATCTTATAAAAACATTTTATCTAAAACAATACAAGAGTACTATTATATATATATATATATATATATATGTGTGTGTGTGTTCAACCACCAATATGTATGTAGCATACACAGATCTATCCATAAGGTACTCATATAAATTATGTATCACGGCTTTGCAACGTGCACTAAGGCCGCGCTTTCTTCTTTTTTTGGGGCGTATGTTTGTGCACCACGTTGGACGCCGTCAATTGGGGGTAGATAAGGGGGATCGAGGTATGTGTGTATTGTTGCACCTGGAGATTTTATACATTCTGTAACATGAGGATATTGGTTGTTGGTTTTTGAGTTTGTGGAGTTCAATGAGAGTATATTGTATAAAAGGGTAAGCTACATGCACACTTTTTTTATATATGGATTATTCTTTGTATTTGGAAAATACTTGACATTAACACTGTGTATTATCAAATATAGGGGCAGCATTAACAGTGTGATTTAGGATGTGCACAACAACCCTTTTGGAAGTAAGGTATTCATATTCCATCTAATTACTTCATTAGGACTCTCTTTGGCCAGGCATATGTTCTGACGCAAGTGTGGGTTATTTGTTAAACAAGTAGTATGTTTATACTCTGCATAAATATAAATATATAAAGAAAGCAATTGTTGATTTAATGCATATTATATACACACATGGGGCAGCATTAAAGGTGTGATTTTAGAAGTGCACAGCAACTCTATTGGAAATAAGGTACTTATATTTTGAGAGTCCTTTTTAAATATTCCACCAATTGTTTATTGATTTAGGTCAGGGGTAGGCAACCTTTACTATCAAAAGAGCCATTTTGCCTCCTCTTCCACTAAAGAAAAATAGTCTGGAGCCACAAAACATAACACAGTTTATAAACTTTTAATATTTTTGTAATTTTACCTGTTACAACAAAAGTGCACCGGATAGGGAATCCCCCTCCTCCGCTTGGGAGGAAGGGGATCCCCCATCAGAGATCTCCCCGCGGCAGCTGAAGGGAGCCACAACAAGGAGGCTGAAGAGCCGCATGCGGCTCCGGAGCCGCAGGTTGCAGACCCCTGATTTAGGTGGATCACACAAGTGAGGATATAACTTGTTGAACAAGGTGATATATACAATTTTAACTTACTTGGGAATATATTTGGTAAAAATTATTATAGCCTATATAGACTATTGGGCATAAATTAACAGGCTTTTGATATTGGTTGAGAATTTGAAATATTGATGACAAATATATTAAAGTTGGTAATCTATTTTATTTAATTTTGGACATGTAAAAATATTATTGATACATAATTTAAATGAGTACCTTATGGACAGAATTATGAACTTTAGATCCGTGTTTGTAAAGGCATATATACTTATATGCTTTTAAGGCAAATATACATAAAATGGTACCATTGTATGTATATTTGATGGTGGGAGTATTGCAGGTGGATTTTGTGGTTCTGTGATGGATTCCTCCATGTTCTATCTGCTGCCCTCCTTGCCTCCCAGCTGTCTAATTGAAGGAACTATGGTTTCATGGTTTCAATGTAAGTAATTTATTTGTTTAATTGTACATGAGAATATAAATTGATATATTTGTATTTGGCCATGTTATTGCTGTATTAAATATTTTAATTATAGAAGTGGACGCGATCAACGAAACGCGTAGAGGATAGTATGTTTCTGGTAGTTGCATGCTAAGGAGATCATGTGTGTTTGTATACATGCTCATTATACTCCTTTGTTGTTTTCAATAAAAAAGTTTCTTTACGATTATTTGTTCGTACTTATTAACTTAAATGTTTTAAAGTATATGGTAAAAATATTCTTTTGGAAAGAAAAATATTAGACATATGGTGCCCTAAATCCTAAATATTGCCTGAATTAGCAAAATTGTATTTTGTATTAGGATGGTTAAAAATAAATATAGGGAACTTCTATTAATACTCTACAAATGTAACACTTTCAGCTAAAAATGTTTATTTATATTTTCATTTTGGCTTTGGTTGTTTTGGCTACACTAAAGAACAGATAAAACCTTTGGCAGGCCTTTTTTGCCTATTGCTTTTCTTAATTATTTCATGGCTTGCCCTTTGAACAATCATTATCAAACCAGATATTAAGGGAAAATCTCCCCCCAAAAGCAAGCCTTTTTTATGATTTTTAATAAACATCAAAAAATATATTTAATTGAATTGGATTTTATATAGAGGGTTAGAACATTACATTGCACTTGGACGCATACATTCACTTAGGAAATATAAGCTTGTTTTAGTTTTTTTAAATATGAACAGTTTAACCAAATTTCAAATTCAGATAAAGATTCAGACAAAACTCAGTTTTTTTGGCTGTTCATGTAGTGCAACTGATGACTAATTAAGCTTATTCTGTTACATTGGTGCTCAAAAAAGTCCCCTCCCCCATACCACATTGGAAGGCGGTTTACCGGTTCAGCTATTGGTAGCTAAGTGTATTCCCCAGTTACATTAGCAGTCAGCTTGGCGTCCCCTGTTACATTCATGATCAATGCAGTGTCTTACTTTGAATTGGTGGGCATTAGATTTGCCTTACTTTTTATAGTGGTTAGAGGAAAGTTCTTTAAAAATGGTAAGGTTATTTATCTGGCAAGCTTCATCTTGCACTCACTCTGGTGGGTAATATGCCCAGCGGCCCTGTGCAGAGAGAGACTGTCAAGCAGGAAATCACCCTTCTGAGATATTTTGAAATGTTTTAAAAAACTGCATGTGTTGTTTAATTCTCTATTTATGAAAAAAGCAATATCCCTAATTTTACAATTTTAAAAAAAGACCCTTTCCTGGGCAAGAAACCTAGCTGTTCAGGAGAAGGGCAGGGAAAGCTAGAAGACCTCCCAAGTAGTAGTTTGATGCTTTCAAGGTCCAATCTCCTGATCTTCCTGGACCTCCTTCTATTGGGCCTGGTATGGGTAAAAGGGAGAGCTGTATGTTTTCAAGCCAATCATGTTATATCCATTAAAACCAGACCTTGAAGGCATTTTTAGATAAGTCTTGGAGCTATATGAGAAGAGGTTATGAGCGAGGAAGTCGTTAGTATGTCATTTCAGGAGTGGAGAGGGTTGCAAGGGTGTATTTGTGTATAGTATCAGAAATGTAAGTGTGCAAGAGTTGGCGTGAAATTAACAAGCAAAGCACAATACCTTGAATTTAAGTGCAAACCAGTGTATACACTTACAAATGAGGCAGCTAATTAAGAATGAAGGGAAAGGGTGATATGTCTATTAGAAATATTAATGATAGATTGTATGATGATAGAGAATCTGGGTAAAGTGCCAGAGAGGATGAGGTTGAACAGAACTTGGACAAGGAGTCTGATGGTCTCTTGGGACAGGTAGCAGTGTATTCAGAGCTGTTGCACAGGTGAAAATGTTAGGAAAGTGTGCAATCAAATGGGCCAACTAACTGTGTAATAACAGGTAAAGGATTGTCAGGTTTTCCTTTTTTTTGGAAGGTGGAGAAGAGGAAAGATGATAAGTCCTGTTTTATCAAGGTTGACTTTTAGAAACCTGTCAGCCATAAAGATGATTCATAAGCCACCCTCTGTATTCAGGAATGAGGCATCCTACTGGTCCCCTTAGGTCCTGGGGACACGTCTGTCTTCCTCCAGCTCCAACCACGAACTGCACAGATGCGAGATTTGTCGGGTTTCCCGGGGACGTCGGTGCCAGCAGGAGGATTGGCGGGAAATTCAAATAATTTTGTATTGGATTCAATACAAAATAGCTGTATTGAGTCCAATACAAAGAAGTCTTCATATAATATATAAAATTATATAATATTTATATTAAATATGCTACTGTACAGTTTTTTACATGTTTAACTATATATTTTTTTTATTTTTTTTAAACAGATTTTTTTTTAGTTTATTATTAATTTTATTGACTATTGGACATATTTTGGGGAGTTTTGCCTAAGAATTATAGCCTACATTGTGAAATAAATTTCCATGCATTAACACTTTTTGCTTGAAAATTTGTACAGAACAAGATCGCTAGGGAGGTTAAACTTATTTTCCTCCAGACGCAAAGAGTGCCCTCTTGTTCTTTATAATGATCTTAAAATGAATAATAAGAAAGAAAGTTCTCTATTTGGACCGTTTATATTTTCATATAGGATGATAATATCCCCCTTATACGTCTCTTCTCAAGTAAGAATAGATCCAGTTCAGCTAATCTCTCCTCATAGCTGAGCTCCTCCATCCAACACTTTTATTAGTTTAGTTGCCCTTCTCTGCAGTCTCTCCAATTCCACAATGTCCTTTATGTTGTGCCCAAAACTGGACTGCATATTCCAGATGTGGTCTGACCAATGCTTTGCACAGGGGAATGATTATGTCTCCATCTCTGCAGTCTATTCCTCTTTTATTACAAGAAAGTACTTTACTAGCTTTAGATATTGCAGCTTGGCATTACATGCTGTTATTAAGTCTATGATCTACCAAAACCCCCAGATCTTTTTCCATTTCTGACTTCCCCAAATGTAGACAGTATGAGGCATGCATGTTGTTAGACTCAAAGCTTCCAGGGATCCCCTACTCCTGGCCCTTGCAAGCATATCCTGGCGACCCCTTCCCCTCTTTAATCTGACATTTTCCCTGATGCACAGGCTAACTAACTTCACATCCTCCCCTTCAGCAAGCGATGCAGCACTCACGAGCCTTCAGGCAACTAAATAGACACCACCAACTCTAAAAAATTGGAGAATCCATCATCCTATTCCTTTTACTCTTTTCCACATCACACAGACATCGACTTGTTACAGAATAGTGTGTTTTCTGAAATCCATCCCACTACCTGGTCAAACCATGCCCCAATTCCATTAGACACCCTCTTTTCTCCCACAACTGTCAGGGTTTTGTTGACATGATTACTTGATTGTATAACTCTTGTATGTTTTATTTTTTTTTATTTTCTGTTCCTATGTTTATATTTGTATGCTTCAAAATAAATTGTTTCACAAAAATGCAATTTAAAAAAATAGAATTTAGCCGTAGGAAGAGCTAAGATGACCTAATGCACAAATAATCACAACTAGTGATACGTTTATAGATAATTCTAAGCCCCTTAGGGAGAATTTATTTTCTGCAACCTGATTTCTTCCTGCTGTTAAGTTCAGGTTTAAAAATTATAATATAACATTTTGGAAAAAAAATACAGCCTAATATTACAGCACTGGAAGCTAAAATGGCGAATACCTCCACAGCCACCATGTATTTCCCTCTGGTGCTCAGATAGGCCGGGATCATGGCAATCCACACACTGCAGAACACCAGCATGCTGAAGGTGATGTACTTGGCCTCATTAAAACTGTCCGGTAATGTCCTCACCATGAAAGCCAGAACAAAACTCACAGCTGCCAGAAACCCCATATAACCCAACACGGAGTAGAACCCGATAACTGAGCCTTCATTACACTGAATGATGATCTTCCCAGGATAGGAGTCCATGTCATACTCTTGGTAGGGAGGAGAAACCAAAAGCCAAATTATACAGATCAGAACCTGGATAGAGGAGCAGATTATGACAACAGAATTAGAAATCTTCTCTCCCACCCATTTCTGCCAGTAACTGCCAGGTTTGGAGGCTTTGAAGGCAATGCAGACTGTGATAGTTTTGGCCAGAACAGAAGAGATGGCGATGGAGAAGAAGATTCCAAATGATATTTGTCTCAGCATGCAGGTTATATCGACAGGACGACCGAGGAACAAGAAGACACTGAAGAAGCTCAGCAAAATGGAGGTCAGGAAGATGAAGCTGACATTCTGGTTATTGGATCTCACAATTGGAGTTTGCCGGTAATAAACAAAGATTTTTAAAATAAATATTGTAATGGTTGACAATACAAATGTTAAAAATGAAAAAAATAAAACCATCACATCATTTTCATAGGACAGAAATTCATATTCTCTGGAAACACATTTATCTTTCTTTTCATTGGGCCACTCATCATCAGAACATTTAGAGCAGCTTTCACTATCTGCAATTAAAAAAAAAAAACTTTTGGAAGGTATAAATATATATCATGGGAGCTTGAGGACCGGGCTGAAGTGGCACTAAACATATTCAAGATATCTCTCAGTACAAGTCTAATAGAAATGAACTATGGGTTGACAATCGAAAATCCGGCCATCAATAATCCGTTTACTTCAGTTTCTCGGTTCAGATCGCATATTCAATACAGGGACTGCACTACATTGTTTGGCCACTAATGTTTTGGCGCTGTTCTACAGAAACACTTGTTTGCTAAACTAAATGCACGCTGAGACGTCCCTGCTGCCTGCTCTCTGGAACTGTGCCAGATGTCTGTGGTGCTGCACGAGGAAGGCCGCTCTTTGTGTGACGTAAGTATAAAAAAAAAAATCCAGGATTTTCTAAAATTCGGCACTCCTCAGGTCCCAAGGTTGCCGGATTTTTGATAGTCAACCTCTATAAAGTCATGCTACAATGGCACCGGATGCCTACCAAGATTGCTTGGTGCTTCCCAGGCTCCTCTAACCTCTGTTTTACAGGATTCGGGCGAGTAGGCAACATGGAGCACATCTGGTGGTCATGCCCAGTAGCGCAGGAATACTTGAAGAAAATCTTCCAGCTGATATTAAATATACTAATAACTTTTTTATCCCCCTGCTTGAAATGAGCCCTCATACTCAAAGTTGACATGGCTTTATCGAAATACCCTAAAAAGTTGTGTACCTATATGCTGTTAGCAGCCAGAACCATTTTGGCAAAAGCCTGAAAATCTACAAATATCTTTCTTTCCAGGATATCGACGAAACTGAACTGGATAATGGTGAACCACAAGCTCACTTGCATTTTCAAGGACACTCCCTCTGCTTTCAAGCTAACATGAAATTGATGGATTGACTATTTTTCATCAACACAATACTCACTCTTACTGGACTCTCACCCCCCACCCTCATCTATTGTTGTCCTCTTCTCCTTCCTCATCCTACCTTTTATGCACCTTTTACAAGTACTGCAATTTAAAGCCTTATAATATCCCCTGTGACCTGTTTCACTGTTTATGGTGTCTGTTACTCGGTTTATGCAAACAAAATGTAATGATCTTGTTCCCCCTTCCTCATTATATTGATTTAAAAAAAATCATGACAAAACTTAACTTGCTGCCAAGACTTGTGTCTTCTGCTTTACCCATTAGTTATTTATTAAGATTCCAAACCTGAATTTATCAAGAATGTGTTGTGTTCAACTTCTCTCATGTCTATCCTGGCTTTGAGAAGTTACAAACTGCTACTCAGCTGGTAACTACTGAGTGTCTGTTCTCTGCTATTAGAGCTGGCTCTGGTCCCTACTGGAGATTAACATTTTCAAGAGTCTGACTCTTCTGTAGGTCAAAATTTTGTGCAACTTGATGCTGAAGGTTCATCGTCCATGCTGTTTGACTGAGGCATTCATATTCTTACTTTTTTAACCTTCGGGCTGTCTTTTGTGCTTATAATGAGCTAATTAATGGTCTACTTATCTGCATTATTGTCAAAGGCATCCTTATCAACCAAGAACTTATCTTCCCTGCTGTTAGACTAAAGCTGCGTACACACGGCAAATTTTTCTCGCCCGATAATCGGTATCGGCCAATTATCGGGCGAAAATCTGCCCGTGCAGTCTTTTCTCGTTGGAAAGGATCGTGAAAGATCCTTTCCAACGAGAAAAATTGCAGGTGTGTACGCAGCTTTAGGTGAGAGTCCTCCTATTCCACTATCTGACTGTCCATGTTTCATACTGCCTGATCTATCTGCATGCTCATCTACTTTCCTGACTTTTTTAACTTTGGCTTTGGGTTCCATACTGCCTGATCTCCTTGTGGCTAGCTGAGGATCCACCTTATAACGATAATATGTGAATTGGCCATTTTTGGAGTCTTCTACTTCCCTCATTCCATGGGTTCTGTCCTAATTCTAACATTTTTGTAACCTTTTTGTCTAAACTTTTCATACCTTGGATACACTCTGATGTCATTAGAGAAACAACAATTTAATTTTTTATTCTCTTTCTGTTTGGAGAAGATATTTTTATTCCAGGTCAAAGACTCAAAGAAAAGTTGAGAATGACATTCCATACGTTTTCACATCAAGCAGTTCCAGTTTACATGTTTCAGTAATGTTTTATTTTGAAAAAAACAAATACCTAATAAATATGGATCCATTATTTTTTTAACCCCCCCATTCTCATTCCTACCTGTGATGTTAGACACCTCCCCCTCGGAACACGGAACACAGCTATAGCAGCAGACATGAAAACTATCACCGGGAGCTTTTCTGTACCCAGGGGGACATCTGTCGTTGCATCGGGATTCTGGTTTCTTGCACATACAATGAAATATAAATCAGCGGACACATTTTTAAAAGAAATTAATTTCAAAATTCTGAATATTTTTCTAAAAATGTTACATTCTTACTTCACTATATTACTGCATTTATTTATTTGGTATAGTTTTATAAACAGCTCCCTATGAGGCACTTTTTAAGAGTGCAAATAATTGGAGTTCATCACCAGACAAATACCTCCTTCCCAGAACCTACATTTACAGTCGGGTTCTTTGCATAGTCACTCAGATGCTCATACTATTTTTTATTAGCACAAAACCTTCAAAAGCATCAAAAAGCAGTATATCTACTGCTGAAATTATCCTATGCTTTTTGACACGTCTAGGAAGATATTTAGCATTACTCACATAACTTGAAGTTTTAACATTTGGGTGATAGGTGTATGTAGTATCTGAAATTAAGGTTATCCAGTGTGGGTATGTATAAGTGGGTATGTATATACACACACACATATATATATATATATATATGGAAAAAAGCAGATCTGAATATAAATGGAGGGACAACTTTTACCTAAAAAAACACCTGGAAAACATAAGTATAAACCAAGATCACAAAATGGCCTGGATCTTACCCAATCCTATAGAGGTTTAAGCACATGAAAATAAATGCACCATACACACTATTATATTATTTTTTAATCGATTTTTTTTTAAGTTTATTATTAAAATAATTAAATTTATTAACTATTGGACATATTTTGGGGAGTTATGCCTACAAATTATAGCTTACAATGTAAAATACATTTCAATGCAAAAAAATTGTACTGCTTTTTGCATGGTAATTTGGACAGAATTAGACGGCTAGGGGGGTTACACTTTAGTGCAAAAAAGATTTATAAAACATGCACAATCAACTAATACAAACATTTTGAATCATACAAACAGATGAATCTTGTGGAAAGACATCAACATAAATTGGCAACATAGTGGGTAACGACCAAGAGGGGCAAATAGCATTGAAACTTGAATCATACAAACAGATGAATCTTGTGGAAAGACATCAACATAAATTGGCAACATAGTGGGTAACGACCAAGAGGGGCAAATAGCATTGAAACATTCAGTAAAGTCCATGACTTCTGACCATGTTCACCTCAACAACAGTAAAATAAAAAGGGGGATGGCTTAGTTGGAATTATTGACCAGTTTTGTACACGTCGGAGTAAAAAAAATTTATCCAGGAACCCCAGGTTTCAGTAAAATTATCTGTTCTGTATAGGGTGATAGATCTAGTTTCTTCCATTAGATACATCTCTTGAACCTTGAGAAGCCATTGTTTAACTGATGGGGGGGGACAGAGGATTGGCAGAACTGGCAGAAGATTTCAAACTGAAATCTCAAGACTGTTAATCTTAGATTTCTTTTTTATAGTCCTAATCAGTGGTTCAAGTGTGAGGATAAACAATAGGGGGGATAAGGGGCATGTCACCTGTCGGGTGCTGTTGCGAATATGCAGAACTTCTGAGAGAATGTCATTCACTTTTACTTTCGCTGTGGGATTGAAGTACAGGCATTGAAACCAATTTGTCATGTAGGATTGGAAATCTAGAAATTTGAGTCTCAAATATATAGTTCCAGACTACCCTGTCAAAGGCCGTTTTGATGTCTGTTGACAACAGCAGGCCCCCTCTATGTAACTTCACTTCCTTATGGATAAGATTAAGAGCTTTGATAATTTTATCTCGGGCCTCATGGCCCGGTATGAATCCTACCTGTCCCAGTCCTAATAAATTTGCCACGAAGAAAGTATGCGGTTTGCTAGCATCTTGGCCATCAGTTTTATGTCTAAATTAAGGAAGGAAATTGGTCTGTAATTAGAAGAGAACTTAGGGTTCCTGCCCGGCTTTGGAATGACTGTAATATGTACATGTGTTAGAGGTTGGGATTGTTGAGATTTAGAATTAAGCCTATTAAGTGCATTTAGCAGCTGCGAGGCCAACAAATTGAAGAACGATTTGTAGTACTGGGTAGGGAACTGATCTGAGCCTGGGGTTTGCCCAGGTTGCATTTGGGAGAGAGTTAATCATAATTCACTTTCTGTGAATAGTTTCTCCAATTGTTTAGCAATTTTAGAGTTTAGTGTACGCGTACCACTACCACTTATACTATACAAGTATATTCTAATAAAATAAAATTCTCCTAGCCTTACTCACCATGATTTGTTTCTGTCTGGCCTCGGGTAATTGGAGTAAAAGTTTTATTTTCTGTAAACTACGATAGGCTATGGAGGACTTGCCATTTGAAGTGTCTAGTGAAGGATTTAGAGTGATGTTGAAGTCTCCTTCTAAAATAATAGAGCTTTTTGGCAAACTCCTTCAGCAATGAGATAAGTAATAGGTTTGTAAGAATGACGCCTGGCTGGTGTTTTAAAAGTATACATTTGCTATTGTCAAAGTTTTGCCTTGTAAATTACAGCACGAAAACATAAATCTTTCATTGGAGTGAACTAATATTTTCAAAAGTATGAAGCCAAGATGCTTACTCACAAGTGTGGTGACCTCTTTTGTTTTGGACATAGGATCCGTGGGAAGGTAAGCCTGTGTGAAGTAAGAGTTAGTGCCCCTGATTCATCAAGCAGAATCGGATTATCGCTCGCGCATTCGTATTCGCGATCCGAAATCGTACGCCATCGCGCTATTCAGCAACTGAAAAAGCTCGCGGCCGGAGCCGCGCTTATCCGACAGCTTTACACTGGCGAGCTTGCATTAACCACCTAAGCGTTACACTGAGGTCTAGATTTCTGTACCAAAAGTGATCCACTGTTTTTTATAAAATTTTTTTTTAAATTGTAGACCTGTAACTTACAGAAATATGTCATTGTGAAGGCAGGAATCCGGCTGGCAGTGAGGCGAGTGTACGCGCACACTCGAGTCCGGACCGCGGTAAACCGCGATCGATGGCAGCGCTTACTTTCACGCTTCCAGCGAGCGCGGATTTTATTGATGAATCAGGGGCAGTAAGTTTAGGTATCTGCGTACTATATCTGCCCTAGGTTTTTAAGGTCTCTCAAATGGAGAGATCTTTTTTCTGGGATGTTGAGGCCCTTCACATTGTGAGAAAGTATTATGGTATCACTTGCTGAGAGATGATTTTACTTAGAGTAGGTCATGGTTCCTAGCTTCTATTTGTTGGGTTTCTCCTTGAACTGTTGCCCCAAAGGGTAGGGAAAAATACAAATGTACCTGGATCATTGGGTAGAGATGTCCCAAACGATTCCCGGGAATGTTGGAGTGTGGGAGTAAATACTCTCACAATCCCAGAAGCGGGAAAGTGGCTCTGTGTATACCAGTGAACTCAATATAGTTACATATAAGAAAGTAAACTCTGCACTAAGCACAGGATCTCTTATAATATAAACAGAGTAAAGGCTCATGTGGGACCTATTATACAGGTAACCACCTAGCTGCTATTGGGACTGTAAAGACCAAATATGTAAAAACAAAGTGAACACCTGCAGGTAATTGTAAAACCCTGAGGAACTAGGAAATGTACCGGTTACATGTGAATTCAAGTATAAATGCATAACCACAAGAGGGCACATATCATATAATTCAGAAATCGTATTGTCTGCTATGTCTGTATCCACCCTCCCAACAACAAAAGTTGGGCGAACAAGGTATACATCCAGACAATTAGCATTTGGCATTAGTAATAACTTTCATGGATCATGTGGTACATTTCTCAATTTAGCGCAAAAAGCATGGCCCATTCGGTACAACTAATCTACGGCTATTAGGTAAGTATGAGAATAGTAAATTGCTTCTGAAAGTTAAGTGCAAATAGCATGGCACATTAGATACTGCCAATCCAAGGCCATCAGGTAAGTGTTCAAAAACCAGGATATGGAAGCCGCATCCAAATCCCTTTCAGGGTCATTAGAGCCTCTGCTTTGATTAGGTGATAGACTGGTAGGAAGTGATGAGGAGAATTCTGAGAGGTTATCCAAAGCAAGAAAGAGAACAAAGTCCGCTTACCATTCTGGGACCTCTATCAATAGGAGTTGCAATGCAGAACCAAAAGGGGCTAGGTCATCTGGTGTGCGGAGGGAGTACTGTCGGCCTTTCCAAGCCACTTGCAGTGCAAACTGAAAACTGATTGCTTTTTTCCTACGCAATATCAAAAGAGAACACAGTGCATGCCTATGCTTCAGGGTAATAGGAGACACATCTTGTAAAAGCTTTAAATCTGCACGTGATATCTTAAAGTCGATTTCTTCCTTGAGCGGGAAAAGTTGCAGGCAACATATGAAGTCACGTGGCGGCGAGTTAGCTGGCCCCTTCTGGCGTAATGCTCTACGTACATGTACAAAGTCAATTGGGGGGTCATGTCGATGCTCCAAGATGAAATCAAGGGGGCTCACCTCTGCTTCCAATCAGTCAGGAAGCACAGTCTTGGGGAGACCCCTGATCCTGATATTATGTCCTCTGCTCCTATTGTCTAAGCTCTCCACCTGTCTTTTCATCATAATCAGATGCATGTTGTGGGATTCAGCAATCGATTCAAGGTGGGATATAGCCTTGTCTCTTATCCCCCCTGCCTTCACAGCTTCTTTTAGGCACAAGGGAGAAAGGGAGCTGATGTTGGTTTTTAAATCAGCCATGAAAGTGTGCTGTGAAAGTGTGCTTATTATCAGCAGCAGCTGCAGTTAAGTCATATACAGTCAATGATTTTTCTGATCCCATGGACTGCCTACATGCATTGCTTGCAAAGGAGTCATTGGAGTCCTTCTCTCTCTCTCCGGGCACCATCTTGGGAGAAGAAGGCTCTTCAGCATGCGAACGAGCGGATTTGAAGATATCAGGTAACTGGCACAACTGGGAACTCAAGTCTGACTGGGGGAGTCATGCTGTGGGTGTCCCCTTGGTGCTCCAGCTCATTCTGGTGCTGAGTGGGTCTGTTAGCCGTGCTGAAATCCCGTGTCTGTGCAGAGTTGTATCATCAAGCAGCCATACTTCTCGTGTGCCAAGCCATGCCCCCAAGATGAATATTTTTAGTTGTTAATAATCATATTTTCCTGACACACCTTGTATCTCATGTCTTGATTGACCACAGGGGTCTTGTTTATGTTTGTTCTGATTCGTTAAATACATTGTATCACGTGGTCCACATGCTTTGATTTGTGTATATAATCCTGCCCTTGTGCCAATAAACTTTGAGAGCTTGAATCCATCACCAGTGTGAGGTGTCTTACCCTCCCAGGACTGCAGACAGGGCCTAGCACCATAAAGGGTACTAGTCCGGGACCAGGCAACAGAAATTACTGCTAACAGAGTACCAGTATGCTGGAATTTTAATAATCTTAAACTAAACCCCAGTGTAAATTCAACGGATTGCTTTTAAAACACATTTTCAAACCAGCCTATTCATTGAGTTAGTATTAGGGAATATCCACATTCTTCTTTCCATGATCACCCCCTTTTTCATGGGATTTGCAGTGTAAAAGTTGGTGACCATAGACTTACGAATTTTAGTTCATACCAGCTTGATTTGGTTGCTGTAAAACATAATTTGTGATCTGCGTGTAAAAAATGAATTAAAACAGCAACACTAAACAGGTGGAGCTGGAACGCACAATGCACCTGATTTATTAAAGATCTGCAAGACTGGGGAAGATAGACTATCATGGGAAAACATGGATGATCTATTAAACCTAAGATGAATCTGGTCAAAAAAGTAAGCAAGATCCCTCCTGCTACCTCTTACACATCCTCCTATAGACAAGCAACTACAATGTAATGAGAACCAACAAAACCAACATAAACAAAGAAAAGAAAAAAAAAAGGCACACATAGCAGTTGGAAAAAAAAGATACCCAATAATAAACCGTGCTGTGACATTTAGCCAACCAAAGCTGGTAGAGACATCCACTGCACCCAGAAAGGAATAGCAAATGTTCTAGACCCAAGAAAGGAGGGTGGCTGGTTCATGAAGGAAGTCAACGCCTAGAGATTTGTTATCAGGATAATTGAAGTACCAAACTTTTGTGACTTGTAGTCCCTAATCCACAGAGTCAAGGACTTAAGGTCTCACCCAAAAATCACATGATTCCCATTTCTGCAAATTGATTCAGATTCCTCTATGATAATCTATCTACTCCAGTCTTGGAAAGCTTTAATAAATCATGGATGGTGTTTGCATGGCATATATTTATGTTGTGCGTGTTTATTTTGTGTTGTGCACGGTGTGTCCCTGTGTTTTGGTGTAGTGTAGTGTGTATGTGTAAAATGTGTACAATATATATATATATATTTTTTTGCAGTGTAATGTATAAAATGATTTCTTACCGAACCTCCAATCCAGTGGATATTTTTTCTCAAATCAAACTTGTCCAGATTAAAACTGTCACTAAAAATGGCCAATGGGTAAAATGTAATTTTATTAAATTCTATGTTGTTCAAGAATACCCAGCTTGCTAAAGTAAGCACAGATGGCACTTCTCCTTTTTCATTAAATTGAAACATGTTTCCTGTTTTCTGAATGTAATAACTGTTTTGGACATACTTGTGAAGCTTCCACTGAAAGATATAAAGATGTCTCACAAAGGGATATTTACAAACAATATCATATGTGAATTCAGTACCATTCACCCAAAAGTTGCTGATTTTTCATCAATTAATTATTAATTCTCTTGAGTACCAGGGGATCCTTTAGTACCTTCAATATTGGTCCTATAAAAACGTGCAATCACGCAGGGCCTTATTGCAGAAAGGAACAGGTGGTATCCCCTCTGCAGTAAAACATACTCACCTGCCCGATTGCTTTCTTAGCTGTCAAAATCACATCTTTCCCTGCGCCTGTTGGGAGTAAATAGACCCCAGAACAGGCTGTTTTGTTATCCCTGCTGGGCAATGAAGTTGTCTGAGTATCTAAACAAGAAAGAGAAGAAGCAAGAAAATGGTGGTGCCTATGAAAGGACAGAGATGGGTGAATATACACAGGATGACATGGAAAGTATGTTCCATTGAAATGTGTTTACAATTCCTTATACATGGGTTTCTTTTTTTTTTGTGAGATGGTGATTTTTATGTTAATGTAATCATACAGAAAGTTGATTTTAAATTATGTACTTAGAAGACACCTTAGAAAGATTACTGATGGGGAACAAACAAAGAGCCGTACTCATCTAAGACCCTAAGCAAACATGATCATGCTTTATGAGAATTTGTAAGGGTGAGAAACAGATTGTCCGCCTGCAGGGTGCTGGTGTATGTTCCTTTCAATATTTGAATTCCTGAAATATCTAAAAGTTGATGAATGTGTTTGGCTAATGAGTCAATGCATATTGCAAATAGAAGGGGAGAGAGTGGACATCCTGGCGAATGCCATTTTTAATCGATATTATCAGTATTGTTGCATAGGGGAATTTCTTTGCCGCCTAGGGAATGGAGTATAGAGCCCTGACCCTTGTCATAAAGGGCCCCTCAGTGTTTATACCCTGCAGGGTTTTTAGCATGATAGGACAGAAAAGATTTTCAAAGACATTTTTTGGCATCCAAGCTAGGGATAAGTGCCCCTTGTTCCTTCTTATTAATGGTGTCCTATAAATCAATAGAGCTCCTAGTGTCTTAAAATTACTTAAAAACTCACATGCTTAAAAATTTTAGAAGGTAGGTGTGGGCCCAAATGGTTATCCAAGATCCGGGTTCGAATTGAGTGGAGCTATTAGTCTATAACTACCTGGATCACTTGGATTTTTGCCAGGTTATAGACTGAGATGTAAGACTGGAGCGTAGTGGATGGGATCTCTGCCCCTTCCAGGAAACTATTTAAAAGAGAGGACAAGTGAAGAACTAGGATAGCTTGCTAGGTTTTATAATATAGGTAAGTCAAGCAATCAGGGAGATTTATTTCATGGCTGGAGCTTCTTCAGCTGAGATAAAGCAGTTAAGCTACTGTATTACAGATGTTTTCAGAGCAGGGACCAAATGCAGAGATGTCTGTGTAACTGTTTTTGGTAACAAATGATTCACCCATCACCCATTCTCAGCATGCCATGGGTGTCATGTACAGCCTCCCAGGTAGCTGCAGCTGCTTTATCTTGGACTATCTGGGCTAGTAAAGCATCAACTTTATTTCCCTCATCATAATGTATTGCTCTTTTCCACCCTATAAAGATCTATTTTTTTTTTTAATTCAATGTAAACTATTTAGACTTTGCAAAGGGAAGAGACTGACTATTTCTATTAATGCCTGCTCCAGTTTCTTTAACTGCCTTGCTAGCTAATACCTTTGAGCTATTTTATCTTTTTAAGGGGAATGGATTTGTTGATGCAGTGTCCCTAAGAACTCTGACCACCCAAAGGGAATATTTTAGATACAGAATGAACATTTTCCTTCATGTACCGTTCAAGTTCCACTTGCAATGCCATTTAAACAGGGGAGTACTTGAGAAGGTATTCATTAAGCTTCCAATGACATCTTCTCAAAAGTATTGAGCCAAGTTAAAGTTCAATAAAGACTGGGGTGTGCTCTGACCAAGTAATAGGGCCTATCCAAGATACTAACATAATCCTAAGTGTTGAGAAATTTTTGATTCTGGTACGAGTCTGGTGTAGAATATGTCCTTTCATGAGAGTGCTGTGTACACCAAATATGATATAGAGAATATTTATGCATGCATGAACAGAAACAAGAGAGAATGTGAGATGTAGGGGACAGACATATATTTGTGGTGACAGAGATTCAATTCACAGAGGCTGTATGTGGCAAATTAAAGCTCTAAGATAGGGTCTCGCCCAAAAATCACATGATTCCCATTTCTGCAAATTGATTGGGTCTTAGGCTTACCTCTCAGGGGCCATGTGGTAATCTACATAGGCAGAGCCATCCTGTTTCTGATTACTTTCCATAATGCGGCTTTTTCATCAAAGACAAGGGAATAGGCAGCAACGTTGTCACAATAAAGCAGAACTAAAGATGCACTTTTAAAAATGTTGGATCGGATAGGGCATTATTGCAGAAAGAAAAAGGCAATGCCTTTGCTGCAATAAGGATTCTTATCTGCCTGATCACTCTGGGGAACTTTCAAAGGAATACCCAGCAATCCCAGCTTCCCTTGCACTTGCTGGGAATGAATGAACGTTTGCACACTTGACCTTTTGAGTTATGTTATCCCCACCTGGCCATTCACAATGACCAAAGATTGCATCCAGAGAGAGAAGAAGGAAGAAGAGGATGTGCGTGTCCAGCAATTTCCAGTTTAACAACCAGTGTTCCCAGTGTACTCTCCTCAGACATGTTTGTCAATTTTGATCTGCTGGTTCTCTGATACTGTTTGAGGTTTAGACACTTGTTTTCACTTAATTCCATTGTGTATATATTCGCCTCTTAAAATGCAGCCTATGTTACCACCCCTTTATTTCACTTAATAAAAATGTTTTTGACAAGTGTCAAATTTACCATGACGCATCATAGCAGAGAATAAAACATCCTCTCTACACCCAAACATTACCATTTTAATGAAAGGACTCATGGATGAAACAGTTAGTTGTAATAATAACACCAAAAAAACTTACCATCCTTCCTAATCCAAGTTTTTCAGGGTTACTTTCCATAATGGACATACTTTGCAAAGCATTGGCTAAAACAAATACTGCTGTGAACACATAGGATTGTAAATGTTCATTCATGCCAGAAATGTGTGACCAAATATGATGTAGCTTTGAGCAGTTCCTTCCAGAAAATCGATGAATGCTCTGAAAAATTAGATTTTTCAAAATGTTTGGTGAACGACAATGAAATATAGAAATCCATATGTCCTCCAATATCGGGTCTTCTGGATTGGTGTACAGACTGACCCCATTGATAAAAGACTGCAGATATGGGATACTATTTGGGGGGCTTATAAATATTAGGCTACAGTTGATAATTGGCAGAAAAAATGATATATCGTTGTATTTTAAGGAAGTCCATGATTCATGGAGGATTAGGGTAATATTTTTTTTTTCATGATGCATCTTTTGAAGAAAATTACCATAGTCTATTGAAAAATGCCCACACATAATTGCAATATTAGCTTTTGACTTCTTCAGAAATGCCAATGCCTTAGCAGAATCCTTTTTTCCAAATTTTAAAACATGCTCAATGCACATCTGATGCCGGGACATCATCTTCCTCAGTTCTTGTAGCTCTACATGACCACTGTCATCACCTGGTATCACCATTACAACCCAGTTCCATCCAAAATGTAGCAAACATTTTATGATGGCATCATAACGGAACCAATCATCCTGCGACATCCGGTACAAAGTTGGATACAATTTTCTATCGCTCAGTAGGATGTCTGTAACTCGATGATTGATCTGTAAAATAATGACTGAATGAATTGGAAAAATTCACTAAAAACTAAATTACTAATAAGAAAAAACAGATCAAAAATGCAATATTTATATTTTTGTTGCTGACTCCATGATGGAAAAAAAAAATAGCCTACCACTTCTTAGTAATTTTGCAGTTAAGTCTTGAAGTTAAGTTGTTTTTGTGTTTTTTGCTATATTTTGCAAATAATTGAGTTGTGTCAAAACTAGTTATATCCTCCTTATCAGTAGGTTAATATTTGCTCCATCCTTATCTTGAGGCTTCCTATCTTGAAACATTTTGCTCAGCAAAGTTGTTCATTAGGTTTCTTGTTATTGGCTAACTACTAAGTGCCTTTCACCCTGCTGTTGGACTATATAAACTGCGATGTGATATTAAAGTTTTGAGAAGTGATATACCTGCATGCTTGAGCTGCGTGTGTGTTATTTATTGATCCCAGAGTGTTGAAAACAAAAGTCACAAGAGAGAGGGAAACTGATCTGGGATCAGCAGAAATCACCTTAACACCAGCCTACGTCCGGTGTGAGGGGAAAGCTAAAGGAACTCCTATATTAGGTAAAAATGAAGATATAATGCACAAACTGCCTTTAAATAAACCCAAAAAGCCATTTTGATTAACACTCCCAAATAATAAATCACTTTCACACCATCAATAACTTTCCTAAAATTTGAAAATGTATGCAACAAAAAAAATGTGCTATCAATATTTCCTGCAAATTGGATCTGAAGCCAAAAACTGGAAATCCTGGGCAGCACGGCATCTGGTCTATGGGATAATACTGTTTAGTTTAGTCCCCAGGAAACTAATCACTGCTTTCATCCCACATGCAACGGAGGACATCATGATATGGGCAACTACTTAGTATATATTCATTTTTTTAACAACTGCTGAGGCTGCATGAGGGATCCATTTTATTACAGGCTGTTCAATTTACAAAAAGTATTAATTATATTTTTTATTTTAGGTCTCAAAAATGTATTCTGTTTTGAATAGAGATTAGAGAGAATTGAGTAGAGAATGGCTCTGGCAATTACATTTTTTGAAGAACCCATATCATAAAGATATTAAAGGTACCAAATCTTGTTGACACCTCCAGAGGGATTAGAACAATGAGAAAATATAAAAACTTACTAGGTTATGAAACTTAAGTTTCATACATTAACATCCAAGATTTGTAATGCAGTAATATTAAAAATAGGGACCACATCCTTCAGCATGGTGAACATATTCACATTCACATTTTCTACAGGCTAACCCAACAAAATGCCCAACAGACTCTAGCAAACTGTGCCGCACAAGACTAGTAACTGATGGGTCAAGATGCAGAAATATAATAAAAGGCTTTATGAAACAAGTTTCAGAACACATGCACCAACACATGAAATATGAATGGACTCAAAGTGACCATAGCACCATCTAAAATTTTATAGATTCAGAAGATATTAACCTAAAAAACACATTGAATATAATTCTCACATTTTTTCATACAAACAGACCAAATGAAATGATGGGGATAGTCAATTGATACTATTAACAATAGGAAAACACATGTCTACAACTTATCTCACAGCCTAAATATACATACACCCCTATGCCAACTCCATCAGTGCCTGTGGTTGCTTCATCACCTTTACAGCTCCCATTATTCCAAATGATCCCAATAATCACTGGTATTTATTTCTTAATGGTTTTATACCTTATTGAATTTGCATGTTTCTAGTTATTTTTAATACATCAATCAAACTTTAAAATACATTTTCCTTAATGCTATGTGGACATTCCACGTACATCAAAACTGACTTAGCATTTTTATTAAACAGGGTGTATTTATCTAAATGTGCAAATATTGGTAAAAACTTCCAAACCTTCTAATAACCTCTTTCCAATACCATTTGTCTCATTTGAAGACATCGTGCACTCATGTGCACTCATCAGATAATATTGAGATATACGATGCAATATAGTGATTACTTACCAGTGTATACGGATAAAGATTAACTAACTGGGCCAGTACTTGAGTTGTATGGAACTTTGAGTCACCAATAAAAGCAGCCACTTCTCTGTATTCTCTGCAGGAATAATTAGGAGCTTCCATCATTTCTCCAGACAATACCTGCAGGGCATATTTCAAGGTTCCCTTTGGATCTCCACAAGTACCAAATATATGATAACCCAGAGTAATATTGGGCAGAAGTTCTGGGTCTTTATTAATCTCATGGACAGCAGAAATTAAAGCCAAGATACTTTTATATTCATCAATATTAATCCTGTAGAAAAAAACAAAAATGTTTAATAAAATGGACAATTTTTTTTCAGCAAAGCTGGGCTCCATACCTTAAATTCCCTATGTGGTTTTCTCCTTTACCAAAAGTAATTAAATTTTCCTTCACACTGTAACTTTCACAAAACAAGCATTAGCAGTGTTACCAGTTATGTTAAAGCCACCACATTTCTTGTCTGATGGACTGGATTATTCAGCATAACCCCCCGTGTTGGCCAGGATCTCTATTTTCAGCCATTTGCAGTCTGTCTTGTCAGTCATCCATTCTCAGTTTTATGTTTTGGTGTTACCTATGGTGGTCTGTTTGTCAATACAGCATGACCAGACATGTGGTGATATATATAGGGGAGGCAGGACTGTGTGCTGAGAATTCTCCTGTCCATGGTCAAGTTTGATATTTTACTACCATGGTATCTACTCATACAAACTTTTGCTAAACTTAATGTTACAAAGTAGTTCAACGAATCATTATATTGAGACCCGTGAGGTTGTACCTCCCGTGCTAACAATGCACAGACACCACACAAAGCAACTGAGGTTTGTAATTTATGTACTATCAACAGTAACCTGGGAGAAATGATAACAAAGGTCAGGTAAAATTGTTTGGGAATAACTAAGCATGTGGGGAGGAGGGCAGGTACGGAGCAAGTTTTATGCTTTGTTTTTTTTTTTTTGTTTATGTTTGCCCAGAGTTTATTGCTAAAACAGGAGAGTCCATTGTTTAGAACTATATATACAATACAAGAATAGTTGAAATTCCAAGCACAATACAAAAATTTATTTTAAAACCACAAAGTTCATTGATGTTGATTGAATGTAAGCACATAAATCAATAGATGGATATTGCCCCCTAAGCTGCAGAATAGTTTATTAGGTTTATTACAATTTTCAAAAAACTGTTATAGTTCTCCTAGTGGGCCAGATTTTTTAAAGGTCTTCAATGCTGGAGATGATACACTTTCATCAGTGAAGCTGGGTGATCCAGCAAATTTCGAATGGATCTGGTTCAGGATTCAATACATTTGGTAGCAAATAGCAAATGACTTGAATAAATCCATTCCAGGTTTGCTGGATCACCCAGCTTTACTGATGAAAGTATAACCTCTCCAGCCTTCGAGAGCTTTAAAAAATCAGGCCCATTGCGTCTGGAGCTTGGTAGATTCAATGTGTTTCAAAGCTACTAATTCTGCTTTATCAAGAAAAACAAGTACAAAAACATGTGCACTTGTACTATGATGGCTCCTAGCTACTTGGCTGGCTGTTGCAACGTGGAGGGCTGGTCAAACAAACTGGCCCTCTCCACATGGGACGCCACTCGCTGCCTGCAAGCAGCTAGGACTCTTCTTTTTGCCGCTGATCCAAAGTTTGGATCCATGAAACTTGATTTTGAAATTCTGGTCTAAGATACTGCTTAGTTATGCTCCTATTGTACAGTATAACTAATTCATCATGTGTTCAACTCACTGGAACGGGTTTATGGAGGTTAATGGAGAGGTCCATTTAGGATGATTATGACATTATAGATGTCTGTGATAATCCATATGCAAGAATTGATTTTAGAAATTATTATATGATGGTGTCCACTAAAAAATCGTAGAATGTTTCGTTTTGATGGTTAATAAATTTAGGCATTTATAACAAGATTGGACATATATTGATCTTGGAAAATTCAGTGGACATGTAATGATGACACAGGGGAAGTCTCAAGAATGAAGAGGTATAACATAATACAGGGTCAAGGTAAATACAAGGATAAGTGAACTTAAGTCTTTGCTAGATAATCTATTGTAAATATTTTACAAAAAATACTATTAAATGCTTTGCTCCAGGGAAACTTTTAGACATTCCCTGACTATATTTAGTACTTACCTTTATGTATATTTATACATAGGATTATAGCCAGTATTTTTTTACATAACCGGATTTACATACATTAGCCTAAAGAAGTAAGACCACAGAGAAGTTTAATTTTTCACGGCCTTTATTGTTGGTTTACAAACAAAATTCTCAATTGTTATCCCTGTTATTAACCACAGCAATGATAACTTAACAGCCTTGTCACACTTAATGTTTATGACAACCTAAACCAATAAGTTTATCTAGTCTGTGTCTCAAGCTCCATGACACACTTTATCCTCCCTGGCGGTATGATTATTTTAGTACTTTTAAATGTCAAATAAGTACATAAAATACATAAAAATACTTCCTATTTTAAATTTCCCACCGGTCCCGCCCTCCAGCGCACACCACTTGCATGTACTCACGTTACATGCCTGTCCCGGCATCTGCATTCCATGGCCTCACATCCCCAATGTTCACAGGCCAGGGGACACAGATTCCAGGTATTGCTAAGGGACACAGTTGCCGGACTGGCATCGCCTGGAGATACCGCGAGCTTGTGGGGACCAGGTATGTTCTCAATTCTACCCCGAGAGTGGCTTGGGGTTATCACTATTTGTAATGAATTGTAAACCCTGAACAACACATTTAGGATTACGGCCAGGGGGGTTTAATCCTCCTACAGTCTAAGTTACATATTTTTAGCCTGAGACATGGGTAGGGTAAGGCTCTTCATTGTTCCTATAGTGTGTTTCTTTTTGTCCTTTACATATATATAGGCAACTTGAATTCTGAGTGTTGTGAGGCACAAGGACCCCAACCTCTGTATTTCCATACCTGATAAATAGTATGGGTAAAAGAAGAACACCAGGAAGTGTGCAAGAGCATGTAAACCTATTGGTTTTATATGTAAACTCTGTATGTTAATGGCATGATTTTGTATCCTATAATAGATAACTATGAAGAAATTATGAATATATGATATGGGACAAAAATCTAGAGGGCCTGTATATAGGCTATAAAATATATGTGGCTTATATGAAAAACTGATACTGCTATGCTTACTTGACAGTGAATGAAAACATAATGTGGTGTTATTGCTGCTGATGGACCAAATAGATAGGCAACCTATTGCTGACATGCAAGAAAAGATAAGGGTTGACACCTTTTCAGTGTCAAAAGGTCGACCACAGGGCACTATCAACCCATTTGCGAATAAAAATGTTATTGGACCTTTCTGCTTGACAGCATTGGCCTTCCCTTAGGGAAATGACTCTGTATTCCTCTAAATATTAATGTATCTTCCTGTTTCAATCAGAACTTCTATGCTTTACTTGGTAAGCATTTGATTTTCTCTGTGCACAATATATCTGCTTCTGATCTGAACCTACTACCCTGTTTCCCCTATAATAAGGCACTGTCTTATATTTTTTGAAATGCCAAAATATGCCCTAGGTCCTATTTTCAGGGGGATGTCTTATTTTTCCAGTTAGGGCAGGGATCAGCAGCTTGCTTGTCCTTCCTGGTGCAGAGTCGTGGGGGCGGGCTTGTTGTTACTTTCAGTTTCGCTCTGCACTGCAACCAGCATCGAGGAGTCACACAGTGTCAGGTATCGGAGGATGTCTTATTAGCAGGGGGTGCCTTATTTTAATTATTTGAGCAAAAATTGGGGGGTGGCTTTTTTGATGGGGATGCCTTATCATCGGGGAAACACGGTATATCATCTCTGATGGTCCGTATGAAGACCCCCTAAATTAACTGAACAGATAAGATTTGAAATCTTGACATACAGAACTAATGAGTTCACCTGCTCTGCCAGCAAAAAATGTTACATCCAGCACATTTACCGCTTTTTGGTGGACATTTTATATGATTCTGATTTTTTAAGTGTTTTGTTATTTCTAAGAACTATCTCTCCTTAATAAATTTCTAAAAAAAATTAGTATCTAATGTATTCCTTAACCTCCCTAGCGGTCTAATTCCGTCCAAATTTCAATGCAAAAAGCAGTACAATTTTTTGCATGGAAATGTATTTTTCATTATTTCATCGAGGAGGAAGGATGTGTCCCCAGGACCTGCGGGGACCAGCAGGACACCGGGGGACACCGAAAGAGCAAGGTAAGCGGGCTTTTTTTTAGTTACAAGCGACCCCAAGTCATACTCGGGATTACCGCTTTTTGCAGGTAAAATACACCCCGAATCATACTCAGGATTACCGCTTGGGGGGTTAAACTTCTCAAGGGGGTAATTGTTTTATTTTTGCTATAGATAATGTTTAACAATTATATAATAGTTGTTATTGCTTCTCCACCAAAGCCAAGCAAAAGTACTCATGTGAAAGCTCTACAATAGCTCTACTACCTTTAAGAGGTAATTTCCCCTGCCCCGTATGATATTTCTTTATCCTAGTGATTGGCCCACCTACCACCCAGTGCCCACCTAAGGGAGGGAAGGGATACAATTATATTCTTCTCTATATCTGGAACTTGGCAAATTACTTCACACTGAAATGCAAAAGTGGCATTTGAGGTGTACATTTGGTATGTATAGAGATGTAGGCAAAGAAAGGAGGTATTGAGGCGGAGGTAGCCTACAAAGTACATTTTATCAGCTAATAAAGCATTTATTACTTAATTAATAGAGACTCTTTTTCAGGTACAATAAAGATTGTTACTTCAGATTCTGATTCTTTTGTAGTTCAATACTTTTTATGAAGCATGCTTTTTTCTGGTATTTAGTTCAGGTCTGTAAATGATAATATAACATTTTGGGAAAAATATACAGCCTAATATTCCAACACTGGAGGCCAATATGGCAAATACCTCCACAGCCACCATGTATTTCCCTCTGGTGCTCAGATATGCCGGGATCATGGCAATCCACACACTGCAGAACACCAGCATGCTGAAGGTGATGTACTTGGCCTCATTAAAACTGTCCGGTAATGTCCTCACCATGAAAGCGAGAACAAAACTCACAGCTGCCAGAAATCCCATATAACCCAACATAGAGTAGAAGCCCATAACTGAGCCTTCATTACACTGAATGATGATCTTCCCAGGATAGGAGTCCATGTCATACTCTTGGTAGGGAGGAGACACTGACATCCAAATAACACAAATCAGAACCTGGACAGAAGAACAGGTTAAAACCAAAGCATTGGATACTTTATCTGTGCCCCTTTTTTTCAAGGAACTGCTGATTTTGGTTGCTTTGAATTCAATGAAAAGTATGGTAGTCTTGGCCAGAACTGAAGAAACAAATATGGTGAAGATGATAGCATATGAAATTTGTCTCAGCTTGCAGGTTATATTTACAGGACGTTCGAAGAACAAAAACGCACAGAGGAAGCTCAGCAAGATGGAGGTCAGGAGGATGAAGCTAACAGTCCGGTTATTGGCTTTCACTATTGGAGTGTCCCAATGATAAATAAGGTTTTTTAACACAAATAATGTAATGGCTGAGAATATAGAAGTTGCCAGTGAAAAACATAAAACCATCCAATCATTTTCATAGGACAGAAATTCATATAGTTTGGAAACACATTTCACTTTCTTCTCATTGGGCCACTCTTCATCCGGACACCTGAAGCAGCTTTTACTATCTGGAGTAATAAATAAAGAGTAAACCCATGTCTTTACTTACCCCACTTATGCCAAAAGATAGAAAACTTGACATTTTTAAGCAAATGTATTTAAAATAACATCTGTTAAAAGACAACTATATCCATTAAAATATCATGGTTTTAAATAAGGTTGGCCTTGGTTGTGGTGTATGTGGCCTTATATATTTTATATGTTAACTCAGATGCAGTAGAACTGCAGACTTTCAGCTTTAGTTCAGTGGGTTGAACAAAAGGATTGCCTAGAAATGTGAGGAACTAAAGCTTTTTTAACACAATCATTTCAGGGGCTCAAAAGTAATTGGACAAATTAAAAAGCTGAAAATAAAATGTTAATTTCTAATACTTGGTTGAAAACCCTTTCCTGGCAATGACAGCCTGTAGTCTTGAACTCATGGACATCACCAGATGCCGGGTTTCCTCCTTTTTAATGCTCTGTCAGGCCTTTACTGCAGCGGCTTTCAGTTGCTGTGTGTTTGTGGGCCTTTCTGTCCAAAGTTTAGTCTTCAACAAGTGAAATGCATGCTCAATTGTGTTCAGATCAGGTGACTGACTTGGCCATTCAAAAATATTCCACTTCTTTGTTTTAATAAACTCCTGGGTTGCTTTTGCTGTATGTTTTAGGTCATTGTCCATCTGTATTATGAAACGTCTCCCAATCAATGTCACTGCATTTAGCTGGATTTGAGCAGACAGTATGTCTCTGAACACCTCAGAATTCATTCGGCTGCTTCTGTGTCACATCATGGATAAACACTAGTGTCCCAGTGCCATGGCAGCCATGCACCCCAAGCCATCACACTGCTCCATGTTTTACAGATAATGTGCTATGCTTTGCATCATCAGCTGTTCCACACCTCCTCCATACTTACATACTTGCCATCATTCTGGTAAAGGTTGATCTTGGTGTATTCTGTCCATAGTTCTCATCTGTATTTCCAGAACTGTGTTGGCTTTTTTTGGATTTTTTGAGCCAATCTAGCCTTTTTAAGTCCAATCTCGCCTTTCTATCCTTAAGGCTTATGAGTGTCTTGTACCTTGCAGTGCACCCTCTGTATTTACTTTCATGCAGTCTTCTCTTTATGGTAGCCTTGGGTATCGATACGCCTACTTCATGGAAAGTGTTGTTCACTTGGTTGGTTGTTTTTTGGAGTTGCTGAGTTCACCAGTGCTTTGTTTCTTTCCCATGATAAACCAAACTGTAGATTTTGCCACTCCTAATATTGTAGCAATTTCTCGGATGGAGAAAATGCTACAATATTAGAAGGGCCCCCCCCCCAAATCAACTCCAGGCCTTTTATCCGCTTAATTGATAATGACATAAAGAAGGAATTGCCCACATCAGCCCATGAAATAGTCTTTGAGTCAATTGTCCTATTACTTTTGAGCCCCTGAAATGAAGTGATTGTCTAAAAAAAAGTCTTTAGTTCCTCACATTTTTATGCAATCTTTTTATTGAACCCACTGAAATAAAGCTGAAAGTCTGCAGTTCAGCTGTATCTGAATTGTTTCATTTAAAATTAATTGTGGTAATGTACAGAACCAAAATTAGAAAAAAAAAGTTGCCTCTGTCCAAATATTTATGGACCTCACTGTATTTATATATGTAAGATAGTATATCATCTTTTTCTGCTCTCCATTAGTTCGGGGTTAGGAGGCAAAATTGGAGTTATTTTTTATCTTTGTAGAGTCTTCTTGCATTGGTTGTTGGGGGTAGACTTAAGCTGCAGATTAGAATGAAGGTAAAATCAACAGCACTATAGTCTCTGGAATAGACTGAAAACAATATTTGCAACTATCACTGCCTAAATTATTTAAATTATTAGGAATTTGGCTATTTTTCTCTTAGTTTTTCGTAAGGGTGACACCCAGGTAAATGTATGGGTCATGAGTGAAGGATGGACCCCAGTTATTGCTATTGGGATGACTGTTCAGAATGTTACAGGGGTCTCCTTGTGATCATGTGATGGGAATTTATTTCATGCACAAAGACTCATGTATTCTTTAAAATAAATGTCTATTAGTTACCAGACTTTTCTAACACCTTTGTTCTTATTCCTACCTGTTACATTGGATACCTCTCCTTTGGGACATGGAAGGCAACTATAGCAGCAGACATGGAAACTTTCAGAAGGCACTCTTCGGTACCCGGGAGGACATCTGTCATTACACCGTGATTCTGGCATCTTGAACATATAGTAAAAACTGAATGAGCTGTTATGCATTAAAAATAAAATAGGAATTAATAAATAATGAGAAAAGTAATATATTTTCTGTTGCATTGCTTTATTTTGTGTCTATATTCACCTGTATTCCACAAAATAACACACCTCCTTGGGGGACCATACTCTGGTATGGTATAACCATCCGCTGGTTCTGGTAGTGCTCCCCTGCAAACTGTCCTGTGGCATCCGGCACGTGTCTGCCCCGCCGAGCTCTCATTCACACACCTACACAGCACAGGCAGGAGGAGCTCCTGTTGCTGTGATTTTGCATCAGCTCCCTAGCATTTGGCATTCTTCCTTGGTCCTCTTCTATCGGGTACTTGCTTATTGTTTACCTTACGAAAACTGCCCTTTGTTGGAGGCACTTAGCAGCAAAGAGCCTGGTAGTCTCAAGGATTACAGGCCCATCTGCACTTGCGGGGTGCTCTGGTAAACACTAGGTCCTGCATAGTATCCACATCTCGGATGATCCTCTGTTACCTAGTACCTAGGTTAGTGCCTAGGTTACCTAGAGTATATAAAAGACTCCCGACTATCTGAACACCAATTCTCTCCTTGAACCTCTCGAGTCTGGCTTTCGAGCAGCCCATTCCACTAAAACAGCTCTTACTAAAGTGGCCAAAGTCTCAAGGCAACTTTTCCCTTCTCCTTGATCTTTCCTCTGCTTTTGACACTGTTCATCACCACTTCAATCCAAATTATGCGCTCCATTGGAATCAGTGACACTGCTTTCTTTGGGTTTGCTTCGTACCTCTCTGACCGCTCCTTTCAAGTTTCTCTCAATGTTAATTCCTCCTCTCCCACTCTCTTCTTTGTTGGTGTTCTCCAAGAGTCAGTCCTTGGACCTGTTTTCTTTTCTCTGTACACCTCCCCGCTCGGTAGTCTCATACCCACCTTTGGTTTACAGTACCATCTGTATGGTGATGGCACTCAAATCTATCTGCCCCCTTTACTTGTCTCTCTCAGTTCTGCATAAGGTTTCCTGTTGGCGTCTCATCGTGGATGGCTTTCTGAAACTCAACCTGGATCAAACAGAACTCATCATCATCCCCCCTCAAATTCTAAATCTCCCCCTGACATATATCTAACTGTTAACAACACTGTTATTCGTCCCTTCACTCAGGCACGTTGTCTTGGTGTCACCTTTGATTCTGCCCTCTCAATTACCCTTTCATATTCAGAACATTTCCAAGTCCTGTCACCTTCACCTGCCCAACATTTCCAAAATCCCCCCTACCTGTCCTCAGAGGCCATCAAACTCCTTGTACACGCTCCTATTATCTCTCGTCTGAACTACTGTAACATCCTCTTCTCTGGTTTTCCACTAACCCGACTCTCTCCTCTACAATCTATTATGAATGCTGCAGCCAGACCCATCCTTCCTACCATTCCTCCTCTCCTGCCTCTGTTTGTAGTTCTCTTCATTTCACCTTGGCTTCTATTTCACCTTAGATTCAAATTTAGGCTTTTGTGCTTTTACTTCAATTCCCTACACAGCTTTTCTTCCACTTACCTTTTGACCTGCTAGAAAAAGTACTCCCTATCGCTCTCTTCACTCCTCTAATGACCTGCAAATGACTTTCTCACTTATAACTTTGTCACCCTCACGGCTGCAAGACTTTTCTAGAGCTGCCCCAAATCTCTTGAATGGTCTTTCTCATCCTAATCAGCTTGCTCCTACTTTCTGCTCATTTAATGGAGCACTTAAAACCCATCTTTTCAAACTTGTCTACCCCTCTTCTTCTGTCTTCTAAAGCCCTCACTTCTTCCCACCACTCCATATTTCCCCTTCTATTGTGTGATACTTCCCACACCTCCTAGATTGTAAGCTCTTCGGTGCAGGGTCCTCCCCTCCGGTGTCACTGTCTGTATCTGTCTGTCATTTGCAACCCCTTTTTAATGTACAGTGCAGTGCAATATGTTAGCACTAAATAAAACCTTTGTATTATTATTATTATTATTATTATTATTAATAATAATAATAATAATAATAATACCTGCCAGAAGAAAGGTCCTAACAGATTCCCTGAGATGAACTTCAAACAGATTGGTTAAAGTGTTTAATGTTGGCCTTCTCGATATGAAATCAGTAAGAAGGGCAACAATTTTCCTTATTCCAAAACCCAATATGAATTTCCAATTGTCAGAATCCTTTACCCTATCTCTTCTACAAATGGAAATAAATTGAATATAAAAATATATTTAATGATGAAAATAATTTTAACAGGGAAATAATTATGCTTGTTTTAGCCACAAACTGCCATTACAATCCACCAATAAGCTTTCATGTAAAGTATGTGTCACAAACTTAACCTGATGTAGCTTCTTCCATTTGATCCATCACTCTTTATCTACTGCATTGTTATCAGTCCTTACCCACCCATTATACTTGCAGTTGCTTTTGTTGGTCCACTTTTTTTGGAAAAATATATATATATATATACAGCATACATGCCATCTAGAACATATCCCACTCACCATTACAGAATACATATTTTCTGTAAACAGATTCACTTACCAAGTTCAAACTATACCAATTGATGTTGTTCTCTGAATTATCTGTGTCTCCATTCCTACTACCACTTAACATGGCAACTGGATGACTTAAGACCATGTCATATTCTTCATTTTTCTTAAAGACCCATTTTACTAAAAGTACCCTGGATGGCACTTCAGCTCTTTCATTGAATTGAAATATTTCTCCAGTTGGACCGATGTAATGACCTTTTTTGACATACCCGTGAAGCTTGGGCTGAAAGATGGTAAGACATTAGTCACTATAAAAACTATGAGAGATTGCAAGCTTTTTAGATTGATTTCCTAGATTCTGCACATACATACATACACACATATAGTGGAGTGTTCATTCATAGCAAATGCTCCTATCCCTCTATTATTGGCTCTCCATTAATGTGAACCATTCCATGTGGTGACTATACATTTTTCTTTTTTATGCTTTACAAATGTATGACAAACTAGCTTTATTCTCACACAATATATTTTTGCAACCATCCTGTCTGCTTTGAACTGGAATTCCCATAAACAATGAATGAAACAAACAAGAATATAAATAATATAGCACTGAATTTTAAAATCCTAATGATATCATAACAAACTTACTATTTGTTTTGATCTAAAATATTCAGATGTATTTTCCATTATGTGCATGCTGTGCAAAGCATTAGCTATAACATATACCGCTGTGAATACATAGGAATATATTGATTCCTGCATACCAGTCGCTTTTGACCAAAACTGATGTATGTTTGTGCAATTCAATCCAAAAAATTGATGTAGGCTTTGAAAAATATCATTTTTTAATTTGTTTGCTGTAAGACAATGCATATTGGTAATCCAGATATCCTCCAATACTGGATCATCTGGATTGGTATACAGACTGACCCCAGTGATATAGGACATCAGACCTGGAGGGACCTTCGGAATCCTTGTAAACATTAAGCTGCAGTTGAATGCTGGCCATAACTCTGAACTGGCATATTTCAGTTGAGTCCATGATTCATGGACAATCAAGGTGATATTTTTCTTAACAATGCGTAGCTTACGAAGAAATTCAAGATAACGTGTTGAAAAATGGCCACATAAAATTACAATATTAGCTGTTGAGTTCTTGAAAATTGCCAAAGCTTTATCAATACGCTTCTTTTTCAAACTAATAACATGCTCAATGCAGATCTCTTGATGCTTCATCATCCTACTCAATTCTTCTAACTCCACGTCACCATTGACATCACCGCGTGTCACCAATACAACCCAGTTCCATCCAAAATGTAGAAAACATTTTATGATGGCTTCATAACGGAACTGATCATCTTGTGACATTCGGTATAGAGTTGGATACTTTTTTTTATCACTAAAGAGAATGTCTGTGACTTGATGGCTAATCTATAAAAAAACTAAACAGATCATTTCTGGAACAGAATATACAATATCCCTGGGACCTTTGCCACATTTTTGCTATGTAGCAGATGGTTCAGTGGATAATAAAATGTTCACTGCGCCCTTCCATTAGATGGTGCAGGAGGCCAAAATCATCCATCTATCCATGAATATGCAGAGGATACATATTCATCAGTGAACCTGGATGATCAAAAAACCCTGAAATAGATCTGGTCTAGAATTGCAAACATTTGCTAACAAATAGCAAATTACTTTAATAAATCCATTCCAGGTTTGCTGGTTTATCCAGGTTCATCGTTCAAAGTGTATCCTCTCTAGCCTTGGACAGCAATAAACTAGGCTCTATGTGTATTATTGATGTTAAAATTACACTCGTAATAGGGTATTTTGAAAATTCAGCTTTGTATATACAGCACATAAAATTGTTTGTGTCAATCATGGTTCTACAAACGTTAAGTGCAGAGTCATCTGGAAGATTTTTCAAAACACAAATGTACTGCTAGGCCTTTAAACTTTGGCCAAGAGGCTTTCTAGGACTAATAGAGGAGAATTGGCACATGCCAGTCCTCTTGCTACAAGAGGGAAGGCCCACAGAGTGGTATTAATGTTAGTGAATGAGTTGAAGCTATTGTAGGTAGGGGTGTATGGAAAACTGAAAAACTACATCAGGGGGTGATTTGGGTCAGATAGGAAACTGCTTTCATTTTACACAACCAACTACATTGTTTTCTTATTTAAAAAAAACAATAATACAGCACTTGTAACATAACCAATACAAATTTTAACATAATTGATATGAATAATTTATGGTAACAAACATTTTCAGTGCATGTAAGTAAACAAAGAGCCTAAAAAAACAAGTACAACCATCAAATATGATGTTCTAAAATAATTTTGCATTAAGGGGCAAATTTTAAAAGGTGCATAAGTTTCAATAAATTATTCCTACTAATAAAGTAAAAAAAATATATATATCCTCTGAGTGCAATATAGCTGTAGCACTTCCACTTTCTAGATTGTCATTTAATGCCTGTTCTTTCAGCTTCTTTTTTTTCCTCATCCCACAGCTGTATCGAGTAAAAAAAATTGTGCACCTAGACCACCTTATATCATATCCCTTATCATTTATATTCCCATAGATAAAATAAAATTTAGATATACAGTACTCTACCCCTATCCCTATTATCAGGCATATTATTTCTGATTACAACTGTCCTGCTGCTGACCAATTAAATACTGCTGTACCTTTGTAGTCTATTAATTATTGATTGAAAAATTTTGCCTGTGCCCTGCATCTTTAGCTCATTTTGATCCTCACTAACACTAAGGATGAGCAAATCTGTCTGTTTGTAGTAAAAAAACAACTAGCCTGATCATATGTCTCTAGTACATTCTGATTTATTATCCTTCATGTTTTAAGTTATCCTTCCACAGGTGGATTTACATTGCTCTATCCTCCACAGCGTCTCCTCATCAGCCAGTTTTTTTCTCTTGTAAATTTACGCCTAGCCTTGTTTTTTTTAAATGTCCTGCTGCTGGTCACTTTTACACTGCTGTATCATCTGTAATTTGTTAGCTGGGATATTGAAATCCCACAGGAATGCACCCCAGTTCATTGCAATGTTATATTCTTACAACATTTGCAGGACCCAGCTGTCCTAGGAACGGTGAGGCATGGTGATGTCATCTACAACACCTGGTGTTCTCAGAAACAAGGGTTCAGGTATGAGTTTTGTTTTTTTTATTGTGAAGAGTAAAGATTTCGTAAAAATCTGCTTGAGATGGTGTGCACCTCACAGCTTTATGGTTCTTTCAGATTTGTGTATTACATTTCAGAGCAGTGCATGAATGATCAAAATGTCATGTGTGATATTGTTATAGACAAAGGAACTTTGCTCAGTCAGTTTTTAAGCTGTAGATCCAAGGTGTTACTTGGAAATTAAATCAGAGATAAATGAGCTAAAAATGGCTAAAATATTTGTATTGGTCTAATTGTTTAGTACCTTAATTGGTGTTATATATAGAGATACAGGGTTTTATTGTGTATATTTAGAAGATCAGAAAATGTCTACAGATGATTTTGTCAACATTTTGCTTGCATTTATTCCTCTTGTATAGTCCCATGAGTATCATTATCGTTTATATTGCACTTATTTTATTTTCCACATATTACTATACAGAGTCCATAGTCATGTTCCACCAACCATGTTGTGTCCATATAATAGTCACAAGTCAATACAAGAGTCTAAGGCCAATGTGCTAAGAGGAAAATTAACCTCCCAGTATGTTTTAGGGATGCCCACTGCTTCTGAATTGACAGCACTGAAACCAGCCCAATGTATGCAGGAAGGGGAGTGTGGATGACACAATTTAAGGAATATTTGACTCAGTTAGGGTAGGCTGTAGTGTAAAATGCTTTTAAATAATGCGGGTAGATATTTTGCAAGGGATGGTCAGAAATGCTCAGAAGTTTCAAATATACTACAAATGTTGGAGACATGTTCCACAACACAACCTAACACTAAGAACAATTATTTTTATTATCACTGCAGTAAATATTATTGTCAAAACAACAAGAATGTGGGACAAGAATTGTGTTAAGATTTGAAGGCATAGCACAGGAGGAGCTTGAATTTGATTCTAAGGTGAAATGGAGGAGGAGTTGTGGGAAGAATGGATGAGTCTGGGTACAGCATTACAGGTAAGTGGAATACCAGAGAGGAGCAAATTACAGTAGTCCAGACGAGAGATGATAACAGCATGTAAAAGCAGTTTGGTGGTATCTCTGGAAAGGTAAGGGTGATGAAAATGACAGGACCTGGAAATGTTCTGAATATAGGGGGTAAATGAGAGGAAAGAATAAAAGGTGATGCCAAGACAAAGTGATTAAGAAGAGGGACAAATAATAATGTTATTAACTGTAAAATATCAGGGGGAGATTTGTAATTTGATCGGGGGAAGATGAAAGGATCTCTTTTATCCAGGTTGAGTTTCAGAAACCAGTCAGCCATCCACGATGAGATGGCTGCCAGCCAGCCTGAAACCATACCCAGGACTGTGGGAGACAATCAGGGGTGGACAGATAGATTTAAGTGTCATCAACATACAGATGGTACTGTAAACCAACGAAGGCTATGCACCTAGCGAGTGAGGAGGTGTACAGAGAAAAGAGAATTGGTCCAAGGACTGACCATTGGGGAACACCAACATGGAGGAGAGTAGGAGAGGAGGAATTACCATTGAAAGAAACTTGAAAGAAGAGGTCAGACAGATAGGAGGCAAACCAAGAGACAGCAGTGTCACTGGTACTAACTGAGTTCATGAGTGTCAAAAGCAGAGGGGAGTTTTAGAAAGCAGAGGGACAAATTGCCTTGTGACTTAGCTCTGATTAGGTCATTGGCCACTTTATCAAGGGTTGTTTCAGTGGAATGGGCAGCTCGAAGGCCAGACTGAAGTGAGTCAGCAAAAGTTGGTTTTCAGGTAGTCAGTGAGTCTTTTCTTAGTAGAGAAGGCACTCAAGAATCATAACCATAAGGGATAAGGGAGATAAGACAGTAGCCTAGAAGGTAGGGAGGGGTCTAGTAAGGGTTTTCTTCAGGATAGGGAGAATAATGGAAGTTTGAAAGTGGAGGTGTAGATACCAGTAGAAAGGGAGAAGTTGAAAAGTTTGGGAGGTGCGGGGGCCAGGATGGAGGAATGGGCACGGAGTAGTTTAGAGGGAATTGGGTCAAGCAGACAGGTAGTAGATGGAGATGATGAGAGAACAGAGGAAACTTTATTCAGGGTAAAAGGGCTGAAGAAGGTCAGTGATGATTTAGAGGTGGAAGAGGTGGGTATGGTTGGAGTGGCCTGGTGAGCAGAGACAACATCTTTGATTTTGACAAATTTATCTCTAAAGTGGATGGCTAAGTCTTGGGCAGAGCAGGTAGCTGTGAGAGGTGAGAGCTTGAGAGGATATGACAGCAGGGAAATGATTTTCCTTGGCAACAGTGAATGCGGTGTTGTAGCCTGGCCTCAGCTGAGGGGAGTAAGCCAATTATATATAGGGGGCCAGTGTCTAAAATGCCATTCAAATCTGCAAAAAC
>NC_092860.1:153015405-153031163 GCF_032062135.1 Pyxicephalus adspersus | reverse complement strand
GCTTCCAGCGATCGCGGATTTCAATGATGAATCAGGGCCAATGTGTCTCTTAAGTTGAACATTTGGCACCAGGGGCCTGAATAGTTTACAAAACATTGTTCTTAGTTTTTTTTTTTTTTACATTTTTTTTAAACATTTAAAGTGATAAACTAAAATGTAAACCAATACCCAAAACTTTACAATTTAGTAGAAATGAAACAGAATAATAATAAACACCTGAAAAACAAAGGGGAACAAAAAGAAATATAGGGGTAATAAGAATTAAGTTAAAAAGAATCATATTTTTTACTTGTAGTGTTGCATTTTTGGGCAATGCTTTTTAGGGGTCTAATTATAAATGTTTTTATCCAAATTTACTTAACTTTTACTAATAATTCACACTTTTTTTTACATTGGATTCAGTTAAAATTAACTAATTATTAAAAGTTGAATCTTGGGTGAAAACATTTGTGCACAGATTCCGTAGCGTTCCGTGCAAAAATCCTTTCCAATAGGATATTAGTTTATTCTAGGCTGGTCCAATATTTTCATGTTCTCATCTTCTGCACACATTTAGATCATCTAATTATAGTAGAGAGAATGGCCCAAATAATAAATGCATCTAAACCACTAAGATGAACCTTAACTATTTTTTACCCTTTATCTACACCGTTAGGTAAGTTATGATGGACACTGTGCATTCTTCCTTTTTATATACAGTATATCTTTTCTTAGTCCTCGACAACTAAGTTCTAAAATTACTTCACTCCACTACTTAGGTCTGAATTTCTATTCCTCCATACTGAAATTTCTTTCTAATTAATGGAAGGACCATGATCACAAAAAAAATGGAGTAAATGAAGAAATTCGGTATTCTGCGGTCATCTGTATTCTGTGGTCATTAAACGGGTCACTTACCTGTATGTAGTGATAAACACTTAGTAACTGAGCCAATGTTTTAGTTGTAGGGTACGTGGTGTCACCAATAAATGCAGCCACTTCACCACGGCCCCTACAAAAATAATTAGGGGCATTTGCTTTTTTCCCAGATAATATCTGCAGGGCATATCCCAAGGTTTTCTTTGGATCTTTACAAGTGCTAAAAATATGATAGCCCAGAGTAATATTAGGTAGAAGATCAGGATCCTTGTTAATTTCATTGACAGCAAAGATCAGGGCCAAGATGCTTTTATATTGATCAATATTAACTCTGCAAAATGTATTAAAAATATAAAACAAGTTCTATAATGAAACTGCTTGAAGCATGTAGCTCAGTTTAGTCATCATAAACATGCAAAGAATTTCTAGTAAGAGAATTAGGTGTGGATGATGAATATCAGGATAGAAGATCCATTCAGAAGTGAATGGAGTCTGCTAGGTCACCTCATTTTTGAAAGTCTAACATTTAGATTTATAGACAGCTTAGCATATTTCTTGATTTATCTCAAAAAAACTGACGATTTGTTGATCATTGGACAAAAGATTACAAAAACGAACATTACTATTGATTCATTTTAACATGGTTGCCTTAAAATCCTTCCATTTCTTCCCAATAACTTTTCATATTCTTTAAGAGTGAAAATAAATTGGAAGAGACAGGATGCTAGAGGAATGATATCCAAAATATTGTGTCTTCCTCGCAAATTTTCCACATACATATTGTAAGGCCCTGGTCCAGCAATAATACTCACCAGACACCAGTCCCCCAATTTAGCCCCCAATCAGCCTCAAGAAACTGGTTGCGTTTCCCAGAATACGGTTTCCCCAGGACTTACTGCGCAAGCGATAGTGCCTGGGGAGGGGCTTGCAGCAAGCCAAGGGCCCACAGATAAAGCAGTACCAAGATTCTAACAGAGGCAAATACAGAATACAGAGCAAGAGGTCATACATAGGTAATCTGTCCACCAGATGAAGCACACAAGAACAAGAGACAAGCAGAGTCGGGGTCACAGGCAAAAGGTCGGTCCAGGAGGTATAAACTCCCAGGGTCAGAAACAGGCAGGGTCAGCAAAAGTAAATCAGATGAGAAACTCTCCATCACAGATTAGCCCAGTTTAACGCTACAACAGTCACTGGTGACTGGGAGCAAAGAGGCTCTAAAGTCCAAGTAGCCAATAGCAGCGCGGCATAGAGTCAGGAACTAATTGCCTCTAGAATCACTTTCAGCGGTGCACAGCCTCACAGTATGTGCTGGGGATGCCAATAAAATACACCAGGCTGCATGGCTTAAGGGAAGCACAGGCTGCTACTATTTCTTAGTTCTCCTGGCTGTTGCAAATGACATTGCTGGACAGAATAAACAGTGTTTCATACTGCGATGGCACACAGCAGGGAATCGCCGGACAGAAAAGCATATCCTAACACTTATGTATTTTGTTAAGTGTTACAAGGAAGGTTTCTTTTAAAAGTTGTGTATGAGAAAAAACTAATAATTCTTGATTTTTTTCTATCACACACAACCCTGAGCAAAACTATCCATGACTTTCCAAGACCAAGGAAGGACAAGAAGCCCCCATGGCCTATATGGTATAGGGCTGAGCAGAGACAGACAAATGTTCCATACTTGAAAGATATAGGTTACCACTCAGATAGCTATATAAATGTCAGTATAGACCAATATTAAATAGCTAGGAGTTTAAGGCTGCTTGAAAAACTTAATTGGATTTCATATATGTATATGAATGTCAACTATTTCATTATCAACATAAAATATAATCAGCCTTTGTATTGTAATTTTTCAAAAGTACAAATAGGGCAAATAGGGACCAAAAGACAGAACACTTTCATTTCCCTGATATGTGCGTAACTCCTCATCATGGGAGACCTTTCTAATATTGTTAGTTTCTAATGTTAAATTTGTTGGGATTGGGCCCACACTACTTTACACACGCATGGTGTAAATAGTTACTGGCAACATATCAAGGTAAGTGGTGAAGATCATATTGAGAGCAATGACATAAATGTTGAGGATAGTACGATTAACATTTGCCACATTGCTCATAGATGGCATAACCTCTATTTGACTGCTATAGAGAAAGCTTTTTTTGTCTATGAAATGCACTGAGATGCAAAACCTAGCCAACTTTGATGTACTTTGATACATTATACCCCTGTCTTTATGAAATACAATATCAGTGATTATGGATATGGTGAATATACTATACATATTCGAGTATAAACCAACAAAATGTGATTGCATCACAGGAAATACAAGATACCAGAAATGTCACATATACTTGTGGCTGGCAAAACCCCAAAATATGATAAAAAAGAATATAGCAACATTTGTTTGCAATTGTGTGCACTTCATGGATCAAAATATATATAAATTAGGCCCTGGACATAGTATATATATTTTTTTAATTATGTGGGGGTATCAGGACACATGGCACATATTTTCTTTCCTGCAGAGTTCCCCCACATGCCTCTCATTACTTCTTGTTACAACTATGTTCAGGATCCTTGGCAGGCAGCTTTAAAAACATAGTTGTTCTTTGATTTACAGAAAAACTACAAGGTCTGTTTATAAATGTTTAAACCCAGGGTTTACCAGTTTACCTATATTTTACACTCTTTTTTACATTGGGTTTGAAAAAAATGAATGAAAAGTAAAGGTTTATTTGCATGTTTTTAAACAGAATCCAATTAAAAAATGTGTAATTTTTGGTGTAGTAGTAGGGTAAAGTGTGAGTGAAAACATATATTTTTTTTCACTTGTGACATGTCCCTGTCAAAAAAAAAAAAATTGACGTGACTTTGCAATTGCCTTTAATAGGAAGCTAGGTGACATTGAGCAGTTTTTTTCCAGACTATAAAAAACTAGATTTACATAAAAGCAACATGCTTTAAGTAATGGTTTCACCTGTGACATCTTTCCATTGTCTTTTGGTGACAATACTATTCTCAAGGGCTTTGCAATTAACTTCTAAATGTGAATGTGGAAAACTTGTAAAAATTTGGGAAACATTCCTTCACTTTCTGAAAAATGTGGCTATCCTTACTGAAGATCTACATAGGATTAATTATTAAAGAACGGCCATTTTTATTGAATCAATTAAACTGTTGCTGATATTTGTATAACTATAAGGATATCAATGAGAATGTATAAAGGGTACATCTTTTCTTTTGACATTAATACAACAGTTATGAGATAAGAGAGCTTATGGTAGATCTAGTATTTGGTACAAGCGATATGAAAAATATTCAATAAATATTTATATCAGTAATTCTGATTTAGATAAATGGTCTTGTGTCTGGAATTAAGTTTTAACCTTTTTAATGCTACTGACAAACACAACGTATCATGAAAGTAAAATACTAACAACAAACTCAAAGCTGTGATAGTACAAAAGCAAAAAGAATAAATAATAATAATAATAATACATTAAAAAAATATGTTTCTATGATGCTCATTTGTAAGTTATTGACAATTATAATCTTATACTGCAAAGCTTGATTGTAAAAGATTTATCTAACAGAGACAGTACAGAGAATGTAAACTATAACAATCTGCCAGCTTTTTATGTATCTATAAGGAATATGACTTACTGGTCACATACACAACGTAAGTAATCACAGATCTCATTCTTGGCCTTTCTGATTACATTGTGAGCTGAGAACAATCCTCCAATAATGATGTCTCCTTCTTGATAATATTCATACTCAAAAACAAACCTTACAGCTTCGAGTGTACAGCCAGAGTATGATCTCTGGCTCACTAGAGATCCAAAATGGATAAGTAAAAGAGTAAGAAGGTAAAAGACGGAGTGCACAGGAGACCAATTCATGTTAAACACCAGATCTGCTCTCATGGTGTGGTCACTGGCTGTTCTGCACATCAAGAGCTCTTTATATACATGATATGAGATTGATTTACATTTACAGGCTCAGCTGCAGAACAAAGAACTGATGTAATCATTGTAACGTCAGTCTAAAAATTCAAATCTTCTAATCTCATCCAGAGTGTTTATTGTTGTAATACAAGGGGCATATTGAGAAAAACTACCCTTTATGGAAATCCCTTTAATCCCCAACTGCGATGGTGTTCAGTATTTACCATTACATGCAACAGTACTTTCCAATCTATGGACATAAGTGGCCATGCAAAGCCTTTTCTTTAAAGACGTTATGGCTGGGCCACAGCTCCTACTGCACAGGCAAACCATGCTTCACATTAACTTCTGAGGATAGAATCTTCTCTGCATAAAATGGATTCAAAGGAAGAAATGTCCATAATGGAAAATGTAAATTCCATGTTAATAAATTGCTAAATGCCTATTCATTGTTCAAGTAAAATTAAATAGGGTACTTGTTTCTAGTCTAATATTGTGTTAGGGATAATGATTTCATCTTTCCTACCAGGAAAAGTAACACTATTTTTATTTAGAAACCATTAACTCATCATCTCCTTTTTAGACTATAGGATGGGCTGTACGTTCTTGGTTTTGTTGTCTTACACAGACCAGTCCTCTATTGTTGCCACTCAGTTGGAATGCTACCTTAAGGTTACACTCAATGGCCCTGATTTATGAAAGCTCTCCAGGCTGGGGATAATACACTTTCAGAAGTGAAGCTGGGTGATCCACCAAACCTGGAATGGATCTGGTCCAGGATTCAAAACATTTGCTAGCAAATAGCAAATAATTTTGAAAAATCCAGTCCATGTTTTGTGGATCACCCAGCTTCACTTCTGAAAGTGTATTATCCCCAGCCTTGGAGAGCTTTCATAAATCAGGGCCAATGTCTCTAAACCAGGGTTCCATGGAAAACTAAGGTTCCTCCAGATGCACCAATGATCTTTTTAGCTATCTGTAAGGGTGAAAATCTTTCCAGTGCCCACAAATGTAAGAGGCCCTTTTCCCAATGACCAACATACTAACGTACAGTGAGCTGGAAATAGTAATTATAGTAGTGAATCACTGAATACCTTAAAATTATTTCATGAGGTTAAGATTGAGTTAAATTAATCTATGCACAACTAGGAGATGAAGATAATCCTGCCTCATGTGGATATTAGGGGGAGCCGCTCCCCTATATATTATCTTTTCTTTATAGCTTTGTTTTGTGCGGCAAAAAAAGGATATATTGTAAGTAAATAGTCACATGAAATAACAGCTTTCATATGCTAACAAAGTACAATGCTTTTTTTTTCCCCTTAATTAACCTGGACATTTGACCAGTGGGCTAGACATAAGAATCCCCGATTAAGCATAAAACGAAAAACATCTCCTATCCCGACATGTTTCTCCGGTAGGCTTCCTCAAGGGACATATGGTGAACGTTTACTAGACTATATAGCAAAATACAATGACATAATTCAGGGCTTATATTTCAGAGCCTATAATTCAGAGCCTATACTACCTTCGGGGAAATTCCCTTCTGAGACAGCTGCTAGAGAAACTTAGAGCATCTGATCTTGACCTCCTGTTCTGGAGATAACATTTTGGTTTTCCCATTACTGTCTGCAATAATGACTTTTTTTGTGTTACCTTTTATTGCTGTATAAGAAGATTCAATTTTATTATTTGCCATCATGAACCTGGTTATTGGAAGTGAAATTTAGGGGAAATTCCAAATTTTGATTTACCGAAAAAAAGAATTTGAAGGGAACACTCACTATTACTCTTGAGACTGTGACAGCTAGGAAGGGATCTTTGAAAAGGTTTCCTTTTTATTACTGTTGCATGGATGGTATGGCAGAGGAAGGGAATCCCCACACAATGGGACAATAAAATGTACGGCCTAAAACAAAGTAATGCTTATTGATTTTTTTTTTCAAATGCTTACTCATTCTGCAATTAAACATAATAAACTTTGAAATAATAAGTTTTGGGGCTGCCTAAATGTAATATTTTAAAGTTAAGAACATTTACTGCTAGTACTGAGAATACCTTTCAAACGTCCAATATCTTTATAACTTCCTGTACGCTTGTATGAAACCTCGAAGTTATCAGCTTTCCTAGCTATCTTCTGTAAACTACCCAGTTCCGTCTTCCTAAGTAATGGGAATGGGAAGAAAAATCTCTAGCTTAGGATGAATATATTGTTCCTTTACTTATATAATACAAAAAGTGACCTATTTCATCTTAGGACAGGTGAATCACCAGGATCACCAGGTAAAAAAAATTTAAAAATTTTAATATTGTTTATGACGTTGTATATTTATTTGTAGAAGGAAGCCTTATACAAGGACCTTTATTACCATTTATATGCTACAGAATATCTGGGGGGTCCTCTCCCCACATCCCTTTCTAATAATTTGAGATGGAGATTTCACTGAATAGTTTTTAAAAGTCAGTGATGGGTGATTTGATAAGAGCTGTGTGCTTCCAGCTAATTTTTGAGCTATGTCTTAGTTTACGGAAAGTTATAGATTTATTAGGAAGATGAATATTTTAGTATTGTTTTTATCTTTTATTGGCATAGGTATTTGAATACAAACAAACTGATGACAACTGGGAACTTTTTTCAATGTTGTGTGTTTAATCACATCACACTTGTCACACCAATAACCTGATGGCCAATGAAAAGTTAAACCTTCTACATTTTTCACAGCCTGGACGTTGTTGAATATAAATTTATGTTGGCATTTTTCTTTCCAGTTGATGAAAATACTGATAAACCCCTTGTTCTTTCCAACATTACTTTGTTTCACACATCACTTGTGTGACACATGTGGGTATCCAATGAAGACTACATTCTGTCATACAGATGATGTCTAGTCTTATGACGACGATCCCAAACTACTCCCAAAGCACTTTGATTGCTGGCCTTGTTTGTGACTCAACATCAAAATGTCAAAACATCAAAACCAAAGTTTCATAAACTACAATAAGGATAGTAATACATTTGTTTTCATGAGATGCGGTTTCAGTAAAGTGTTTCAAAACCTTTATGTCTCTTGGCTGCAAAGAAAAGCATTCTTAAGCAATCATTAGACACAAAAGCTCCTTCACTTACATAACTTACCCAGTATATCCACTCGATCATGATCATAGATAAAACCGAAGCTATTCAACATTTGGACACCCATCCCCAAAGATTTTTCAAGACTTGGATGTCATACCTGCAACATTCTTTCACCTGCACAACTACAGGAGATGATAAATCTCTTCAAACATTCAATTTGGTATGATCAGAGAATGCTGTCTCCTCGCACTAACGTTGAAAGGACGGAATGGGAACTCACCCACATAGTTACTATGACTATGGCAGGAGGTAGTACCCAATTACGAGCACTCACCATAATCTTGGTATTTTACTCTAAAGTGCATATATCTGATCATCCCTTTGAGCGGTGGTACCCACTTTTATAGGAATGTTGTAAGGACATACGTCCCCCTTGGTTTGGTTTGATTTTGTTGTTTTGTTTGCTTTATCCTGTTCTTTATTTTCTGGTTGGTTATCTGTTTTGCTATAGACCTGCTGTTCTATGTTTAATTATGGATACTTTTTTTATTAAGCTCCTCTGTGTTTATATGTTAAAGGAAAATACACACAAAAAAAAAAAAAAATGGCGGGGAATGTTCAGGAATTAGCAATTGTTAGTAACCTGCATTTTTATATATAGTTTGTATAATATCTGCCTTTATGATTGCTTGATATGTGATGATAATCTATGTTTATTTGTAATCTCCCTTTCTTGTCAATAAAAATATTCAAAAAAAAAAAATCTGAGTAACGGCTGGAAACAAGAGAGACAGAAGAAAGTGGGCACTTACCCATGTGGTAAGTGTAATTACTGTGAATAGATACACACAAATAAAGATACATTTCAAACACCTCTTGTGATTAATAGAAACTTTAATAATATTATTAATATTATTAATAATAATAAACAGGATTTATATAAGGGCTGCAAATGACAGACTAATACAGACAGTAATACAGGAGGAGAGGACCCTCCCCCGAAGAGCTTACAATCTAGTAGGTAGGGGAATGTACACACAATAGGATGGGAGATATGTAGTGGTGGGAAGTGATGACGGTTTCAAATAACAAAAGAAGATGGGTAGGCAAGTTTGAAAAAATAGGTTTTGAGTGCTCTTTTAAAAGAGCAGAAAGTAGGAACAATCTGAATAGAACGAGGAAGACCATTCCAGAGAGTTGGGGCAGCTCTAGAAAAATCTTGCGTCACATGCGTGTGGTGTGGTTATGAGTGAGGAAGTCAGTAGTAGGTCATTGAAGGAGCAGAGAGTGTGGCTGGGGGAGTATTTTTTACCAGGTAAGAAATGTAAGTGGGACAATAACTGTGGAGAGATTTGAAGGCAAAGCAAAGGAGATGAATTTGATTCTAAGCTGAAATGGAAGCCAGTGTAGAGAACTACTGGCCTACTGTAAAATAAATACAGTTATTTCAGTGTTTGATACCTGTTCCTATTTACCAAAGAAACTGTTTGGTACAGGTGCATTTTTGCCCAAATAAGTAAAAGATGAGAGGTTGCCCCAGGGGAAGGCATGGCGTTGGGCGACCTACTGCATCTGGCAGGGGTATACTCCCCGGGAGTCCGCCACTGTAGGACAGCAGCAGCAGCAAACAGTTGGACGCAGCAGCACAAGTTGTCAAACGGGTCTGAGATGTTTGCGGAGCACCAGTGTGCAGTGTATTGAGAGGGCAGACTACAATTATACAGTCACGTCATGAGGAGAGGATTGTGGATTGGGTCTCAGGGGCCTTAAATGCAGCAGGCTCTTCTTCTGCAGCAGCAGCAGGAACTAGCACACCTGTGACAGGAGCAACCAGATGACTCTTCCATGTTGTTTGAAGAACAGCCTGAGGATCCGTCAGTGCGAAGTTCCGAGCAGAAGGCAGACTTTGAGACCCTTGGAGAGTGTTGTCAGGACTTGCTGGGCAAGGGTTCTGGATCAGTGGCTGCATTTGCAGAGGTTGGCTTAGATGAAAATGAGGATGATGATGACCGTGATGTCACCTGAGAACCACCGATGCTTGTAAGGGCTAGCAGCAGTTCCCAAACAGATGTAGAGGAAAGGCAGCAGTAGGACCTGGCTGGGGGTGAAAGGGGCCGACAATCTTCCTCATGTAAGTCCCAAAGAAAGGTCCGAGACGATGTGACCGTGGGGGAGGTGGAGCTGGCGCAGATGCAGGGCACCCAGTAGATGCTGAGGAAGGCAAAGAAAAAGAGCAGCAGAGTGGTTGCACGCACCTCTCCAGTATGGTCCTTTTTCACACTGAAAGATGATGATGAGTGAGTAGCAATCTGCATCCTGTGCCACAACATCCCTGCTTTCCCACATGCGCAAGAACCACAAACCAAAGTTGAAGCAGTACTTGCGTTTTCTTGAAGGAAATTTTCTCTTCTTCCACCTCCATTGACTCCTTCTTCACATCCAACTGTCATTGCTACTACGTCTCAGGAGGTTGGTGCCAGACAGATTTCTAGCAGATTCAGCTTCTGCCCGTTTCATGGCATCAGAAAACATTTGTCGCCGTAAAATGGGTACTCCAGTGACCCCTTCAGCTCCCCCAGCTCACAGTCCATTCAGCCGACTCTCCCGGAGTTCTGCGCAAGGCATCATGCTATGAGCCCAACCAACAAAAAAGTAATTAAACTCAATTCACATCTAGCCAAACTATTGGCCTTGCAGCTACTGCAGTACAGCATTGTGGATAACATCTCCCTTGCATTGGCATTCTCAGTGTCTAGCCAGTCTCAGCCTAATCCATGTCACCATGGACATCTAGACAATCATGCATGGAGTGGGACGCTACCTGTTCTTCAACTCTCTCCCTGGGTGGCCTTCCATAGCTCAGAGGGCAATAGTCATAAAATAGGCATAGGGCATCACAGCACCTAGTACTAGTTTTCGATTCGGCAGCTATTAGATGGAATAGCCTGATATTTTTCGGGTGAACTAATGCCGAATTTAAGCACCATTAAAGTTAATGGGGAGGGGGGGTTTCAGTTTTTTTGGGGGACTGTGTGGAACTGCAAGAGCAATCAGGGGAGAGAAACTGACAGCTCAGCCCTAGCGTAACTGTAAAATGTGTTTTTGGATAGAGATTCTCTATCCAAGAACACATACGGTATAGCAGTTCATCTGCAGTCACAGCTATTTGGAAGTGTGCCTCTTCCAATCAGTTATAACCGGAAAGTTCCCACCGTCACCGGGCTGTACTTGGGAGCTGAACTCTCAATGGAGAAACTCTATTGAGAATTTATCTGCAGTTCCACTGTGATCCCGGGGCACTAGAGTTTAATTAACCTCTAGTGCCCCAGGACTGCAGTGGATTCTCCAGGTTGCAATCATTCTTGCAGCTCTGGGAATCCTCCTGTTTGCGATCACCGGGCACTAGAAGTTAATTAACCTCTAGTGCCCGGGGATCGCAACAGTACTGCAGATGAACTCTCAATGGAGTTTCTCTATTGATAAGTACAGCCCAGTGACCGTGGGAACTGTACTGCAGATGAACTCCCAATGGAAAAATTCTATTGAGGGTTTATCTGCAGTCACAGCTGATTGAAAGCAATCACGTGCTTCCTATTAGCTGTGACCGCAAGTTCCCACACTCCCCGGGCTGTACTTATCAATGATGGTTTTTTATTCGACAGCTATTCGATGGAATAGCCCGATATGTTTTCGGGTGATCTAATGCCGAATTTAAATATCATTAAAGTCTATTGGGAGGGGGTTTTCTTCGGGACTGTGTAGAACTGAAAGAGCAATCAGGGGAGAGGAACTGACAGCTCAGCCCTAGCGTAACTGTAAAAAGTGTTTATGGATAGAGATTCTCTATCCAAGAACACATACGGAACAGCAGTTCGTCTGCAGTCACAGCTAATTGGAAGTGTGACTCCCCCAATCAGTTGTGAAAGCAAAGTTCCCACTGTCACTGGGCTGTACTTATCAGCCCGGTGTCCGTGGGAGCTGAACTCTCAATGGAGAAATTCTATTGAGAGTTTATCTGCAGTCACAGCTGATTGAAAGCACTCTTGTCCACAGGAGGCTTGGCTAAAGCCCTCCCAGCTCACAACAGGCAACGTAGTGTGTGACAATGGGGCCAACCTTGTGACCTGCGCTGCGTATTGGCCGCATAACACATGTGCCCTGCTTTGTGCACGTACTGAACATGGTGGTGCAGAAGTTCCTCCTCACTTACCCAAGACAGGAAGACTTACTGAGACAGGCTCGCTCTATTCGCAGCCATTTCCGCCAATCCCCTACTGCCGCCGCGGTGCTTAGCAAGATCCAGCACCAACAGAGACTGCCACGGCACAGACTGATTTGTGATATTGTAGAACTCCACCCTGCACATGCTCTAGTGTCTGTGTGACCAAAAGCTAGCCATCCGTCATTACTTGGTCAGCGTAGTGCATGAAAGCAGCGGGGCCCTTGGTACAGCCACTCAACTGAGCTATTTTATCAGTGACCAGTGGCTGCAGATGGAGACGCTGTGCAAGGCACTGTCCCCCTTGGGGCAGGCCACAAACGCAGTCAGGCTGGAACGACGTCATACCCATCATCTTTCTGTGTGGCCTGATAGAAAGAGGTGACGGGAGAGGAGGGAACGAAAGGGGGGAGGGGGATGAGGGTGACATTACACTCCATTGTGCACAGCCAGCATCAGGAGGAGCAAGAAGAGACACTGGCCAGCATCAGAAGTTCCAAGAGGAAAAGGAGGAGGAAGATGCTTATGATGATGATAAGGGAGACCATGTTGGGGCTGCTGGAAAGGACCTGTCAAACCCTCATTTGTGCAGTCACGCCCCAGGGGGGATCTTCTGGATGCCTAGAAAAACCTGATGCGGCCACCTCAAACAAGTGAAGTGCGGCCACCTCAAACAAGTGAATAGCCACCTAGAACGCATGAAATGCATGGTGCACTCTTTTCTGGCTGGTGGTGGTGTTGACGACAGCAGTTATGAGGAGGATGCCTGTCCTGACAGTAGTGACATCATTACTTCGTGGCTTGAAATCCGCCCTTGAAAGCGTCTTGCGTGCCCAGCATCCAGTGTTCTGTCCGAAGGACCCTTCAGTGCCACTGGCGGAGGGGTCACGGAAAACCAATCACAGCTGTCGCCGGAAAATGCCAATCGCCTCACCTTTTTGAAAATGGACGAAAGGTGGGTTACTAACAAATATTATACCCCCACTGCAGATGTCACTGACTGACACTCAAACAGATGACACTGTTTGAAGGACTCACTGGCCAACAAAGATGCCTCTGTGAACCCACACCACTCCTGTGCTGAGTCTGTGGCTGCTTATCACCAAACACCCTGTCAGCCTGAGCCTTGTTGCCACTGTTCTCCTACACATGCCCAGCTCTAACATGTGGTTTTAACATGTATAGAGGCTTTGCTATTAATGTTTAAAATGGGCCTATTGACTTTAATGGAGTTCGCAAAATCGCTTCACTGAAATTTCGCAGACCCATGGGAAGTTCAAGTACATTTTCACGAATCTGTCAGAGGCCTTCTCGCTCATCCCTATTTCTGAGCTCTTCAGGCAGTTCCTTTGACCTCATGCATTGATTTTTGTTCTGATCTACATTGTTAGCTGAAGCATTCTTCAGAGGGGTGTGAGCCTTTTTACAATTTATGTCCAATCATGTACTATTGGCTGCCACCAATCAAGGTGCAGAAACATTTCAGCAGTAATTAAGATAAATTATAATTTTTTGTTTTTTAATAAATTAAAGTCCCTAATATCCCTAACTGAGTTGAAGAAAATGTTGCCTTCAGCTTAGTTATTACCTTTTTTTTCACTCGATTTGCCGAACTAATGGTAGAATTGTTTAGTTTTCCTAAATAGCAGAAGGAGAACCTGTTATTGATGGCATTATGAAATACTTTATACCTCATTGTATCTCTTTTTAATTTCACTTTTTTATTTTTTTTCTAACAGGGGATGTTTGAGAGAAAGTCTGATTCCCTTTATATATATATATACACACATATATAATTAGAGCCCTTTCTGTCTTAAGAAGTCTTTTTTATTTTATTTTTTTATCACGTCACCAATTGTAAAAGAAAATGTGACGTTGAAAATAGTTCATACTCCCTTTTAATTATTTTATAATTTCTTTGAGTGCTTAATTTCCTTTATTAGCAGTAGGAGCTATTCTGAAATGGAAGCCAACCTAGGGATTTGCAAAGAGGACTTGTGGGAAGTAATGATAAATCTGCCTGCACAAATCATGATAGATTTAAACTGTTCCTCACTAAAGCACAGGCATTACTCTCCTGCGCATGCGGGCAGTTCTGATGCTAGACGTGCCTCTGTTTCCAAGCTCTGGCTATTTAGCTAGCTCGTAAAACAAGTCTTCACTAAGTGGCGCAAGCTCCGTAGTTTTGTGATCTAGTTACTGTTCACCTGTTGCTTAATCCAGTGTCCGAGTCCTGCTTTAATCCCTTGTTGTCCAGTCTGTTGGTTCCCAGCCAACTTCCCTGTGGTGTTCCAGTATTCCTGTCTTTCTGTGTATATCCCTGTATCACCCTCCTGCTGTTTCCAGTGTCTCCTGTGTCCCCTGTGCCCGCAGTGGCCTTTGTATCACTGCAGTTCATCTCCTAGATTCCTGGATGTTGACCCCTGGTGTGTGACCTGACCTCTCCTGCTTGCTACCTGCCTCGACCCCGGCTTTTCTTGACTATCCTTCTGCATTGTGATTTGGTACCTTGGTTTGCCCGTCTTGGTGTGCCCAAGGATGGCAACCTGGCAGTAACCAGCGGCGCAAAATCCTCACCATTAGAGGCTCTGGAGAAAACCTAGTTACTGCTTAGACTCTTAGACTACTGCTTCTCAGGGCTCACACCACCTCCGTGCAAGCCATAGCACCCCCTAGAGGTCCTGTCTCTCTGTGCATGACAGTTTGTAGGAACCATGTATACACTCTTCCAGACCTCTACAGACTCCAACCAATTACTAGCCCAGAGGATGGACATCCAAGAAGCCACGCAAACCCAGGTACTCTTCCAGCTTCATGTGCTCACCATCCGCCTGGATTAGCTTCTTGTTCCCTCCAGTGCACCTGCTGAACCTCCAGTCCAGGTCAAGTCTCCTGCAGTACCACTGGCCTCTGCACTGATCCTACCATCCCCACAACGATTTTATGGTGATCCCAAGACCTGTCGCGGCTTCATCAACCTCTGCAATATTCAATTTGAGCTTAAGCACAAAACTTCCCCACTGACCAGGCTAAAGTGGGGTATGTGATATCTCTGCTTTCTGGAGAAGCCTTGGCATGGGCGTCTCTGCTCTGGGAAAGGAAGGATCTGGTCACCTGTAGCCAAGAAGCTTTCCAGAGTTCTTTTAAAAGGGTTTTTGATTAACCCTTAGGCCTCCACAGCAGCCTGCGCTCTCCTGCATCTGTGTCAAGAGTCACTTACAGTGGGCCAAATCGCTGTTAAGTGTTGGAGCTCGTCTGGAACAATGAGGCTCTCCACGCTACCTTCTGGCAAGGTCATTCTGATCGCATTAAAGGATAAGTTGGCTGGTCCAGAGATTCCCACTGCTCTGGATGACCTGATCTCCCTGGCTACCCAGATTGATATACGTTTCTAGGAGCGTTTGGCGGATAAATCTAGTTCCCACAAGGTCTTCTCCCCACGACTAGCTCCATACTTCCAGCAGCCTCTAGAACCCCCAGTCTCCCCTGTTTCTTCTTCATCAGAAGTGCCAATGTAACTGGGCTGCTCATGCCTATCTCCAGAGGAGAGATCCCAGGTGCCTATCCTCAGGTCTCTGCATTTAATGTGGCTTGAAAGGATATTTTAATAAACTCAGGCCAACAAAGGCCGGGAAAACTTCAGCGCCTAGTA
>NC_092860.1:152967130-153011223 GCF_032062135.1 Pyxicephalus adspersus | reverse complement strand
GGTCTCACGCTGTTGTACTGTCTCTGAAGCTCTAGATGTAGTAGCTCTATCTCTCATTTTCTGTAGTCGGGTCTCACACTGTTGTACTGTTTCCAAAGCTCTAGATGTAGTAGCTCTATCTCTCTTATCCTGTAGTCGGGCCTCCTGCTGTTATACTGTCTCTGAAGCTCTAGATGTAGTAGCTCTCTCGCACAGCGTGGCAAGTCTTCTATTCTTGTCCTCAAGATTTTCTTGTCTATGGTGTTGTTTCATTTTTTTTTTTTTTGCCTTTGATTGCACTAGGCTAATTTGCCTAAAGTTTTCACAAAGACATTATTACAGGCCAGAACTTTGTTGCACTCATCAGTGCACTCACATGAGTCCGAGTCATATGTCTAGCAAGTTTGGTTTAAGAGTCTTGATGCGTTTCTGAGTGATGGTGGAACATATCAAGTTTAGTTGAAATGTCCCTATGGGTTTTCTAGTGATCACATATATACATCTTTATATATAACACATACATCCAAATATATATCTGCCATATAGCAAGCGCAGTGCTGTACAAAGATCAGCAGTACACTAATATGAGTCTGAGTCATATGTCTAGCAATTTTAGTTTAAATGTCTCAATACGTTTCAGAGTTATGGTGGAACATGGCAAGTTTAGTTGAAATGTCTCCATGCGTTTCCTAGTGATCACCAAATATAGCTCTGACATATACCACAGCGCTGCACAAAGATCAGCGGTGCACTCATATGAGTAATTTGTATAGAAAGTTTGGTGTTCGAGTGATGATAAAACATACAAACATACACACACATACATACATCCTAATTATATATATAGATAAATTGCATTTTTAGACAATAGAAACATAAATAAATCAAAGAAAAAGTTATAGTGCACTTTTCTCATTTACCAGTTTAATGCAAAGAAGAAAAAGGTAAAAAAAAATAAAAACTACAAGTGCACTTTTATAATTGTCAAGTTTCTATCTGAACCTCATTTCTATCCTAAAACCCGGAGAATGCAGAATTCTATTGTTTTTTTAAATGAGTTTTTCATTTTTTGTTTTTAGTGTAAATTGTAAAATAAGGAAGTATTTTTTTGTTTGAAACATTTAATGACAGTAAATTAAAAAAGCAAAACTCTATAGGCTCTATTTATAAATTATTATTTCCCCAGTTGATTACCCTGAAAAGTCTTTGGTGGTGAATTTTATAGTCGTATTTTTCTACAGGTCTTCTATAGAAACAATGATTCTACCACCTAGGGGACAATCGTCAATTGTCAATATATAAAATAGACAGCACTTGAGACCCCTAAATACCTACAACATTGACCACTAATGATTTATTGTGGTGTGTTTCAAGAATCTAAGCCATGCATTTCAATAATTCAGGTTAGAGTTGATTGTGTTTTGTGCCATAAATGTGAGATGTCCTGCAGATTCTTTAGGAGTTACTATTACTACTTACATCATACACACAAATCTTGGCATGAAAGAGTCAAATTTAGGAACCTCACGAATCTGCCAGTGAACAATCCTCTGATAATGACGTCACCTTCCTGATAATATTCACAAAGAAATGAAGGTTTTGTGGAAGTGAGTCTGCATAATGAAGATGATGATAGTGATGTCTTTGTACTTTCCCCACAAGATGATCTACACTAAGAAAACAGACAGAATATAATATATTATACAAAGGAAATAATTCTCATCACAGAATATTACATGACAGACAAGGATTCCTCTTCCCTGACACAGCTCAGTGCCAGGAAAGCTCTCAGACTCCGATTTATGAAGCTGAGCTCGGAACAGATTCGGTCTGCAGAGTAATGTCACAGAGATAATTCTAGGGTTCTAAAAATTGTGCGATTTTCTTCCTCTAAGAATGATTGATAATGATTGTTAGCTTATTTCTTTCATTTTTATTTAAGTTATGCTTTTTGTTAAGTTGAGTTGTTATTCATCAAAAAAAATTATGTTCATTATGATGACTAATGAATAACAAAATAATATCTTACACTTTTCATTATGCATTGTCTCAATTATTTTTCATAGATTGTAATAAATGATTATTACAAAATACAACTAGTACATATTTCAGCCATTTGACATTAACCTTCTCGGCGTCGATGATGATAACTGCAATATCTTCAGTTGGTTTCATCTTCGCATACTCCAGGGCCGCGGCCTCGGAGAGCTAGGCCTCCGGTGCGCTTAAGCCCAGAACCCTTTCACAGGACTCAGCGCCAATCTGGGAGCCCCTGCAGGGACCCTCCTACCAAGGCAGCGGGGCGCCGCTTGCCCAAGACTGTCTCTGTTCTAGGGAGGAATCCCTGTTGTCGGCAGAGTTCTGGAGTGGGGGCTGCGGCTGCCAGGGAGCGTAGCCCCTGCTCAGATGCAGGTGAGGCCTTGAGAGGGGACGCCTCACCTGGGATTGTCCCGCTGCATCCTGCGGGGAAGAAAAGAAGGTCGGTTGAGGGGGGGGCTGTGGCTGACAGGGGGCACAGCTCCCTCCTGCTGCGAGAGGGGGCCAGGGTAGGGACTTCGGCTGTGGCTGGGGTCCCGCGGGCCGGTCCCGTAGTAAGGTCGGAAGGTACCAGGGGGGCTGCGGCTGGCAGGGAGCGCAGCCCCCGTTCCCCTAGGGCGCGAGAGGCCTATGTCCAGGCCTTACCTGAAGCCGGGGGCTCGTCTGCGGCGGGTTCCCGGCGGAGGGAGAAGGTGACTGGTCCCATGGGGGACGCAGCCTGGACCATCCAGGAGAGTGGTGGTGGTCCGGTGGGGCTGTGGGCTCGGCGTCCAGCCCAATCCAGGGAGCTGGGCTGCGTGGCCAAGATGGCGGCGGCGCAGCATGGCCGGGAAGAAGACGCGTCGCACGGATATGACACGGCGGCTTTTTCGCGTCACACGGAGGACCCGGAAGTGGAGAAGAGCCGGAGGCTCCCCGCTCGGAGGGGGAGATCTCCACATCGGAGGAGGACGTGGACGCGGGCCCGGTGCTGGAGGCGGTGCGGGGCCCAGCGGCGATCGTGGCGGGATCCGAAGAGCCGGTTTGGTGAGAACACTATTGGGGTAATATTTTAAACTCTTCAGAATGAATGGCAATACTTTAATTGACTTTAATGAATAACTGCTTTTTCTGCTGTTTGATAAAAAAATGTGGTAAAGTTTTAGAGATCACTCACCAAAATCATATTTTCAAGGTGAAATCAACATCACAAAAACACCTAGTCTTTACTTCTCAATGTGGACATTTAAACTAAACCAGAAAGCTTGCATGGCAATTGGGCAGGATCCTTTATTGGTGGTGAGGGCTCATATATTGTGCAGCCAATGTTAGGGGTTTCATCTTAGTAAATCTGCAGATCAGAGTTGAGTGAAACTGGAAAATGTATTATTGGGAAAGTGGGAACAATTCTCTATTTTTCTATTTTTTTTTTTTGTTACAAATTCCTACATTTTTGGCAAAATTTATTAAATAGTATGCCTGCTGATTTGAGTTTATTACAAATCCTCTGAGCATGGCATTGTCACTCAAATTTCTTAGGAGGTAAGAATTGGTGGAAACTTGTCCCAACAATTCTTTTACATAAAGTTTAGTTTGACACACCTGCTGACTTTTTGGCTATTTCGCAAAGCCTCTGGATAGTATTGTTAAAAATTCCAAGGGTGGCATGTGGAAACAAAAAAAAAAAAATGTGTAAAAGAAATAAATCAATAACATAGCAACTACATTTTTTGTAAAATCAAGTTACATTATAATTGTGAAATGGAGTTTTGAAGCTGACATTTTCATTGGAATTTAGCTAATTAGAGCGCCATGTATTTTATTAACAATGTTATGTATGTTATGTTTCACCTAAGTCAATTGTTAATTATTTAACAAAAAAAGAAGTCTCTTTAGGGCAAAATCACAAGTTTAAAATACTTAAAATTTGTTTATTCTAATTAATAAAATACATAAATTGATATACAAAACATTTTTGGCAGTACAAAGATGATGTTTTCATGTTTTCAAAAACTGTCAAATTTATACAGACAGTAATCTCTCACAAGTTTGGAGCCCAGTATACTTGGTCAATTTAAGGGATGCAGCTACAGCATCTCAGACGCGTTTCACCCCCATGGGCTTCTTCGGGGGATTTTGAGACCCTAAAAATTACAGTGGTAGGTATATATACATAGTAATTCCAAAAAGTGATCTTTAATCAACCAAGATTGGATATTTCAAAAATTGACTTACTTGGTATATTGACCTTGGGGAAGAAATACAAAGTATGTTCTCTATGAGTTCCAAAATGGAATGACTAGTTTGGAGGTTTTTGTTTGAATGCTCTGTTCATAACAAAAATGGTGAATGGACATTGTAATTTGGATAGGGGCATTTCAGAAAATGTTAGATATTAGAGACTATGATAAAATAATCTTACTTGGGTAATATTTATGAAGATGTTAAAGGTTATTCAGTAACAGGAATAATCTAAGGATAATACAAAAAATCTAAAGGATTTATTAGCAATGAACCTTAATGTTTATTTAAGCATGGATTAATTTAAAACAGAATTACTTACTGTGTTTTATGTTTGAAATGTATAACTTATTTGGATGCTGGGAGTATCCGATAGTATAAGTATAGGTTCCAAATAAATCTACAGATATAATGTAAATAGGGTTAGGATATCAGGATTTAAGCTAGGTTGGCAGTAATATACAAAAAGTCCATGGATGGCGTACCTGAGATATTGAAATTTTCTAAAGATAGGAGAACTGTCAATTGCTCTTGTCTTGTCAATTCTTGTTTCAAATAGTAGAATCTTCAGATGATCAGTCAATAACGATAATGTATTAAATTATGGCGGAATATACATAATTTTTGCAAATGAGGACAACATGGGAATATACCTTTGAGGTGTATAGTAATTTATGGCCAAATTTAAGGTAATCCCATAATATAAGGTGCCCGTAATTTTATGCCTATACAAAAAAGAAGATTTTACTAAATTTGATAATCATGGTCTAAATGTCAGTATGAGCGTTTAGGAATGCAAAGTACTTCCTTTTGGATGAAGTTCAGAGGAGGTGGTAGATGGATGAGCTGGTGGCAGCCATCCAGACAGGGACTGATGCTGTCCTCAGCCCATCCTTAAATAGGTTAATCCCGTGGTTTGACATATGAAATACTGACATATTCAGATGCCCAAGGGAGTTAATTCAAATTTTAATCTATAATCACAATTCTAAAATCATAATATCTGTAATAAAATTTTAACTTCTACAAAATTGACCCCAGAGTTCAAAAGAAAGCTAGGACCACAAAGCAATGGAGCCTAGAAACAATGCATTAATACAATGCATTACAGTATGAACAAACTATTATATTACTAGCACTGATACACAAATTCAATATAAATAAATATATAAACTGGGATCATCAGTAAACTAAATAATAATTATCCCAAGTACAACAATCTCCAAAAAGCATGTATGTCTTTAATCCATTTCACCAGTGAACCTATAACACAGCTCAACAACAAAAAATAATCATTTCCAAGGATTGATTAAAATACTTAGTGTATTTCTGGTCTGCTGAACCCAGAAATTACATAAGATTCTGGCTCTAGATTTTGTGATACAGGAATCAAAAAAGACAATTTTACCAACAACAAATGTTAACACAGCATATTATTATCAATCTTTGTTTAGACCGATGTTTTGCATTCTATTCATCAAATGTAGCATTATTTTCACAAAACTTTCATTTGCCTTCTTTTTATTCATCTATTTTCTTTTTTACAGAAATATGAGTTCTTCATGAAGAAGTTGTTTAAATGACCCTAATGTATTTTGCTACATTTGTGGTGAATATTCCCAGCACCAACAGAGAAGAAAGATTACAGAATTTGTGAAACAAGCATATCTTGCATATTTTGATTTTAGACTGGGGGATCAAGATAAGTATTGGGCTCCCCATATGGTATGCAAAACTTGTGTTTATGATAGTGTAAAAATAGAAAACTGAGCCCAAAAATCATCATAATGATTGTTTTTTTGTGGAGTAAATGTAAAAGGTTTCAATCGTTACAAGAAAAACAAGTAGGAGTACCCTAATTTGGAATCAGCAAGACGACCTGTGCCACATGGTGCTGATGTTCCCATACCAGTGTTCAGTACACTCCCTGATATTCCTATATCCGACATGGAGGATATACAGGGTTTGGAGTGTAATCCAGGAGTTAGCAGTAGAAGTGAATATGAAGGAAGTGTTTCATCAAACCAGTAGTTCTCCGGAGAGAAGCTCAATGATTTAATACGTGACCTAAGTCTGCAAAACAAGCATCTGAACATTTAGCATCCAGGAAAAGAACTGTCTCAAATCATAAGTTAAAATAAGGGTTTATAGGACAAGAGAGGTGATACTCCTACCATATTTCAGTGAAGATGGAGACTTTGTGTACTGTTGTAACATCCCTGGATTACTAGCCCATATGGGAGGACCAGAATACCGGACAGAAGATTGACGGCTTGTCATAGACAGTTCCACTCGAAGTTTGAAATCTGTTTACTGTAATATGGCAACTGCTATTCATCAATTCCAATTGGTCACTAAACAAAACTTAAAGTAGAATTGGAAAATATCCATGGTATTACAATGGTATTACAAAAACTTTGCTATCGTGAACACCAATGGTCCATATGTGTTGGTTTAAAAATGGTGAACTTCCTACTTGGACAGCAAAGTGGATACACAAAGTATCTATGCTTCAAATGCTTGTGGGATAGTAGAGCAAAGCAGGATCACTGGAAAAAAGGGACACGGCCTCCAAAGAAAAAAATTAAAAAAAGGTGCAGTGAACATCATTAAGAAGCCAATGGTTGACAAAGAATATTGAAGCAATTTGTTAGAGTTCTGAACAAGGACGGTGATTGCGTCAAATACATTTGTAGATTCTTCTCTGGATTGAGTACTGAAAAAATAATGGATGGACCCCAGATTCAGAAACTAATAAATGATTCAAATTTCACAAGTTACATTAGTGATACTGGAGCTGCTGCCTGGTACACCTATGTCATGGTTGTCAAGAACTTCTTGGGTAATTGGGTAATAAAGCATAAAATTATGAAGAACTGGTACAAAACTTGCTCTTAAACTTTAAAAATGTGGGTGCTACTATGAGCATAAAGGTACACTATCTCCATAGCTATTTGCAAAACTTTCTAGAAAACCTTGGAGATTTCAGTGAGTAACAAGGGGAGGTTCCATCAAGATATAAAGGTGATGGAAAAAAGGTATCAGGGCAGATGGGATAGACACATGATGGCAGAATACTGCTGGAGCCTTCAACGTCATTGTCCTAATTATCAGCATAAAAGGAAATCTTACAAGCAGAGTTTTTCAATAACTTCTTTGTGATTAGTTCTGTAAATATACTGAATATAGAATATATTGACACAAAGTATTTAAAAAATGTAATTAGGCATATCTAGTTTAATTTTGCTTAATTTTCATGTTTTATTAGTTTTCTATGATGTTATTATGAGAAGACCTGGTAGCGGCTTAGTCACGCCCCTCTGGAGTATACCCAGTCAGTGGCACAGTGGGTCCACACCCGCTTGCATAACATGCACTTTGCGCATTTAAATGTTCCTTTTATAGACTTTCTACTTGTTTTGTTATGAGAAAAGTGGCTTCTCACCATTTTATCCCTAAGGAATGATACATTTCTGTACGTAAATTTTGGGTAGGGATCAATGAATTTACCGATAGCTGGGTCAGAGAGTAAAAGTGGCCAAAATCATTGACAAGTTTCACAGATATTTCTATTTTGCTGCGAGTATCTGTTTATTAGACTAACTTTGTCTGGTGTTTTTTGATTTTATAATATCAAAAGCCATGTCCTTTGCTTAGTATGTTGATATGTCTTTTTTAAGACATCTGTTATATTATCTTTTCAATAATTTTTTAGCTTTCCTTTCAAAATCATCATCATTTGTGCAATTTCTTCTAATCCTCAGATATTGTAAATAAGGTATAGTTTTCTCTAAAGGTCTTGGATGCGTACCAGCTGCTAAAAGTATGGTGTTACCTGATGTAGGTTTAAGATAGAGCCTGGAATGAAGGGTTCCATCTAAATTTGCTTTATTCTCAACATCCAACAAGAAAAGTTAGTGTAGCAGTGGAGAGCTTCTTAATAAATGGATGAACTGAGGTTCATACAATATCCCTTAACAGGGATTATACAGAAGCAAAAAACAAAGTAGATACATGGTGTTTTTTATAGGCAGTAGTGCTAATTGCATTCAGTGATAATACTCATAGAATACAAAATCATAGTAGTACATAATCACATTAATTTAGATGGCGCACAGTGGGAAGCATGCCATCCTATTTGTACTAGACAAAGGTAACCAATGTCATGAGCATAAAAAGTTCAGTATATCAACTGCAAACACATGAACATTATATAAATGAGGTGACGCGCAGCCGGAGAAAGCCGAACCCGACACGTTTCGCCCGAATGAGGGGTTCTTCAGGGGTAGCTATGCGTCTGATATAACAATTGTAAATATGACAACAAGTCTAAATATGCAAACTATAAATACATATAAATATATTGGTGCAATGTAAAGGTGTACAAATATTTGAGGTCAATGATTAAAATTTCCCAAAATAATAGTTTATTATATGTATATATTTGATGTGCATACTAGAGGACTATATGTGATTAATGGTGGGGAAGTAATTATAATAGGGAAGTTTAATAAAGAAAGTACTAAAGGTGAACTATGATAGGTCCTATTAATAGTGTTGGTGGAATTTCTCTCTATTCGATTCGACAGCTATTCGATCGAATAGGGGCATATTGTTCGGGTGAGATTGAGCTGTCACCAGGGTTTACCTTTCCTCAGCCAATCACAGAGCACTAGAGCTGATGAATGGGGAGACTTGTCCCCATTTAACCTCTAGTCCCCGGAGATCCCACACTGACAGGAGGATTCCCATGGCTGTGCAGCGGGGAAAGAAGACCCTGTTGATCTGGAGTCTAGTCTGACATCTAGAGCTGGGTACTAGGAGGAGGAGGCGGTGGCAACTTAGATGGAGCACGGAGGGCATTACAATATAAAGCCATCACCTATGTTTACAGTGTAAAAGCTGTAGCTACTGAAGACATTGCTTTGTAGGACAATAACTTTTCCTATCTGCTAGCTGTAACTTTCTAAAATGCAGCATGGACAGCCTTGTTAACTGCCATCTACAGCTGGGTACTGGGCAGGCGGCAGCAGTAACAAAAGGAGGAAGAGGTGGTAGGCTCTGCAACAAAGTGTGGACGGCATTAATATCTGGCATTTAGAGTTTTGTACTGGGCAGGTGGCAGCATCATTTACAGCAGGAGGAAGAGGCAGTGGGCTCTGAGACAGAGCAGGAACTGCATTGGTAACTGGCATCTACAGCTGGTTACTGGGCAGGCGGCAGCATCAGTAACAGCAGAAGAAGGAGGAGCTGAGCCCTGAGACGGAGTGTGGATGGCATTAGTAACTGGCATCTAAAGTTGGGTACTGGGCAGCAGCAGTAACAGCATGAGGAGGAGGAATTTAGCACTGAGACGGAGTGTGGATGACATAAGTTAGCACTAAGACGGAGTGTGGACAAAATTAGTAATTGCCTTGGCATCTAGAGTTGGGTACTAGGCCGGCAGAATCATTTACAGCAGGAGGAAAAGGCGGTGGGCTCTGAGAAGGAGTATGGACGGCATTATTGTCAGGCATATTAAGTCAGGAACTGGGCAGGCAGCAGCATCATTTACAGCAGGAGGAGGCGGTTGGCTTTGAGACAGAGTATGGACGGCATTATTGTCTGGCTTATAAAGTCAGGTACTGGGCAGGCAGCAGCATCATTTACAGCAGGAGGAGAAGCTGGTGGGCTCTGAGAAGGAGTATGGACAGCATTATTGTCTGGCATATAAAGTCAGGTACTGGGCAGGCGGCAGCATCATTTACAGCAGAAGGAGGAGGCTGTGGGCTGAGATGGAGTATGGACAGCATTAGTTTCTGGCATCTAAATTCAGGTACTGGGCAGGCGACTGCGTCATTTACAAGTAGTGTTGGTCGAATAAGTCGCCATTCGATGAGCCAGCTGATTTGAGTGGGTGGCATTTTTAACCCTGGAGAGCAGGTTGAAAAGTAAGTGAAAGTGCATGTCAATCACATACAGTGGGTGGAACTCTGCCAGTGTGGCCCTGTCCAAATTCCCTTCAATGATGTCCCAGCTCACATTAGGAATGTGGTACACTAGAACGTCACCAGCTTTGAATCCAACAGACATGGACGTGTTTCATGTCACCAGACATTTGTGGCTCAGCACCTAAGTGAGCCAAATAAGCAGGTGGTCCAGGTTGAAAAGGCCGCTACTTCCTTGTACTGTATTTGTGCAGTGCTGAAAACTACTGTACTCAGTTTAAGTGTTTCACCGATAGATAGATAGATAGATAGATGATAGATAGTAAGATAGATAGATAGATAGATAGATAGATACATACGTACGTGTGTTACATACACATAGCCAGAGTCAGGGTACCCTCCCTGAATGCATGCACAGTATAACACTTGTACTGAAAGACAGACACACAGACGCATGTGGCTCACTGTGAGGACAAGGGCTCACCAACTAAGTCATGGAATAGTCTGGAGACTCTCCAGAAGGCTTTTAACCTTGGGCAAGTAAGGGGAGACAGCTTTCTCAGCTCCACATCATAAACAATTAGAGGAAAACTTAAGTCCATCAGAAATGAATGTGAGATATAGGCTCCAATGGGAAATTTTAAATTGTATCTCTTATATTTGCAGAGGGGATAGCTGACCTGTCTCAAACACAATTGGTTCGAATGTGACTGGGTATCATATCAGGGAAATGGCTCATCCTCTGAAACATACCTGTATGACTCCTCATGTAATCCAGATAAATGCTACACCTGAAGTAAACTTCACATATTGTTCATTTTCAATGGTTTAGACTCAAGCATATCTGATCCCAAAGACTGAACTAGACTAATCACACAGCAGACTTAAGACTTAATTTGTATTAGGATAAATATTGTAGATCTTGGGAGATGGTATAATTTGGAGGTCCCTTTCAAGAGGAGCAACTACTGGGCAGAGGAACACATGAATGATCAATCCATGAAGGACCGAAACTCTGGAACCAGAATCCTTGAAGTAAAGTTCTTGTTTTATCCAGTAACAGGTCCAGGTAACAAGAGGGACCCAGTGCAATACATTCTAGCATGAATATAAAAACAGACTGTAAGTGACCTGTAGATGAATGAGGTCTCTGTGCACATGAAAAACATATTTTAGATTCAGGTCAGGATCTGCTGGACCACATAGTCACTAGTTTCATAACGGTGATCTCTCAAGTACCTGGATTATACAGCTTTTTGTCTGGGAAATAAAGATTCCCATTTTTGACAGTTTTTTGTAAATTCTGTCAGTATGGCACACAGCCAATTTAAATTGCATAAAGGCTCTATCAAAAGCATTCCGCTCCAAATAGGTTCTCCATGATGTATGCAAACATGTCTAGGAAAGAGCACCATTTTAATCAGCTTGACTCTTCCCAAATAAAAGACTTTGATTATCTTGGGGGCTTGGGGGTTTTGCCCAGCGACTTGCAATTCGAGGGTCCTGTAACAACGCTTCCTCCCTACCTTCCCTGCATTCTAAGTCCATGTCTTTCTCATCTGACAGCTAAAGGAGGCAGGGAGAAAGGGTGTGTTACACATACCTCACTGCCTTTCTCCCTGCCCCTTTCAGCTGTCAGCGGAGAAAGCCAAACTTAGTGAAAAGAAAAGAAATTATCTAAAAACATGATATAGAAACAGTTAAGTTTATTTGTGATGAAGAATAACAGATAAGAATATACAGAATAACCCAGTCTTTATTTGTATCATCAGGGAAACAGGGAGTTCCACACAGCATTAGCTTATGTGGAATCATCCTGCAAAGGCACCACCACTTTTTAGGTATTTTAGTGGGTAGGGTCTCCAGTGTTTATGTTCTCTGTAGCAGTGTATGTATCATAAACGATGACTCTCCATTCAAGTCTCACTTGGTATAACAGAATATTTTACACCTAGTTCCTGAAGCCGTAAAAGATTAGAGTCTTTTTTTTCCATTTACTCACAGATCTTGAATTTTGCAATAAGCAGTAGGGACCGCCTTTATATTTGCGAACTTTAGGAACTTGGCTAATGCCAGGCAAGGTCTTGGGTCAGTTGGGGCCTGGACAGTTTGTACCCAATCTGATTTTTAATTTTAAACTTGTGGCCATAAAAATGGAAAATTTTTAAAGCTAGGGAAAATCTTTCAAGCTTTAAATTTTGGTTATTAGCAGTTAAAATAGTACAACAGGTTATGAGATATTAAGGTTTGAACACAGGAATTTAGGTTGTTCTTGTGTTTTTTGCTAAATTTTGCAGATAATTGAGTTGTGTCGAAACTAGTTATATCCTCCTTATCAGTAGGTCAATATTTGCTCCATCCTTAGCATGAAGCTTCTTTAATTGAAACTTCTTGCTCAACGAAGTTGTTAATTAAGTTTCTTGTTACTGACTAACTACTGAGTGTCTTCCTCCATATTGTCTGACTATATAAACTGCAATGTGATATTAAAGATTTGAAAAGAAGTGATATAACTATATGCTTAAGCTGCGTGTGTGTTATTCACTGCTCCCAACGCGTTGAAAACCGAGGTCATGATAGAGAGGGAAATATTGGTCTGGGATCAATAGGAAATCACCTTAACAGTTTGGCGTCAGAAGTGGGATATCTACCTTAAAAAGACCAGGATCGGGTAAGTAGAAATTTTCTTTTCTACCTCCGCCCTCCCCTGGGTCCCTGCAGATATCTTACGAACCTAAGCACTGTGGCAGTGTAGACTCCTTCATAGAAGGACTGGGTCCTTAGTTTCGAAGATTTGGGAAATGTTTTATTGAATTTTTGCTCGTGACCTCTGTTTTAATGTATAGAGTATAAGAATTTTGTTGCATGATATAGAAGTATAAGAAATATTGTATAAAAGATAAGTTTGTGTTCTAATCAGGTTGCCAAGGTGAGGTTGGGTCAATCCTCACTGCTGTGGTTGCCTCGGGGAAGCAGTAACGTGACCTAAGCGGCGTTTAGGTAAGTGGTCCTGGGAACAGGACGTCAGCGAGCACTGAAGCTACATGCTGAACTAACTAAACTAACTGAACTAACTGAATTAACAATTACTGTGTATAACCGTCTGATATTTATACTGTAATTTATATTGCAACTATGGGAAATTACCACGGTAAGAGGAATAACCCAGAGGAACCTAACAATCCTTATAAGAAACAAGAAAAAAAAAAACATATAAAGTGTGCTGGAAACCTTACAACAGGGAAGCCCCCTATAATGTTAACTGTAGAGCAGGAGAATATTACACTGACACCTTTACATTACACCTGAAAAATGTCCATATGACGTGGGATTCCTGGACTGCATCTCATACACAGCACTTACAAAACCACATACACCAATATACCAAAAGCAGTATCCTTTAACTAAAGACAAGGAAGATTCCTTAGCACCCATGATTCAATCTTTCTGCCAGCAAGGCATACTTATGAAAACCTGCTCTCCTTACAATACTCCAGTAAATCCTGTCAAAAAGCCAGATGGCTCATACAGCTTTACACAGGAATTAAGAGCCATCATTGAGCTGGTTACGCCCCTTTTATCGGTCATGTCAGATCTGACTACCATCCTTACGTCAGTACCACCCGAGACCCAATTTTACAATGTTATTGATTTGGCCAATGCATTTTTCTCAATACCACTGTCACCTGAGACTCGGCCCCTTATGGCTTTTATGTTCAAGGGACAACAATGTACCTGGTGCCACTTGCCCCAGGGCTTTGTTGACTCCCCGGCAGACTCTAGCAGCCGCAGCATGGTTCCACTTTATTGTTATGTACAGTAGCCCCTCTCAGGAGGCATGTCAGAGGGACAAGGTGTCATTGTTGTGTTTTCTGGAAAAGGGTGACGCAGAAAAGGTTCGGTTTTGTCTGCAACAGGTCACATTCCTGGGAATGCTTTTAACCCCTGGATCCCGGCTGCTAGCCCCCAGCCGTGTACATGCCATTACCAGTCTGCCTTGCCCACAGACAAAGAAACAGCTGCTCAGCTTTCTTGGCATGATCAATTTTTGCAGACACTGGATTCCTGACTGCTTGTATTGGGACTCACAGCCCAGTCCTAGTACCACCCCAGTGCCCCTAATACCATTCAATGGTCTGATGAAATGACTAAAGCATATTTGATGTTAAAAGAATCCCTGACCTCTGCCCCTGCATTGGGAATGCCGAAATTCAATGTACCATTTGTATTGTATGCAAGAGAATTGTAAAACCATGGGTGCTGTGCCTGCTCAGATGCATGGAGATAAATTGAGGCCTGTGGCATATGTCTCTAAGACACTGCCTGTTACTGTGCAAGGCATGCCAGCCTGTCTGCGTGTGCTGGCAGGGTGCGCAATGGCTGTAGAAAGTGTCTCACTAACTTTGGGTCACGAGACGATACTTTACACATCCCATGATGTACTACACTTGCTTAAGAATTTACCACTCAACACATAACAGCACAAAGGTTGTCTGGTTATGAAGTCATCCTAACATCCACTGCAGGATTAAGTGTAAAATATGCTCCTGCTAACAGCGGTCCTGTCACTGTGCTCACTGCCCTCTTAGGTCTTAAGGGGCCGGAGGATGAAGAGTCACACTCATGTATCACTGAAATTCACTTCCCCAATCAAATAGCCATTGTTAAATGTCAAGCACACACTTCTTCCAGTTTTGTTAATGCCAGGGGCAACAGACTAGCAGATTTTCATGCCAAAGTCTCTGCTTAGTCTACCACACCCACCACTAGCCCCCGGATACACTTCTGGTCCCCATCCCAGCTTCCACTCAAACCAACACAGTTCTATCACAATTACAGTCCTTCGCCACCCCACAGGACATTGAATTCTGGTCAAAAGGAAGGATAGTAGGGCTGCCCCAAATAGCAGTACCCCTCATTGTTTTCAAATCTATGGTATGGGACATAAAAGCATTAAGAGCACAACACAAGAAATACACAAGCGATTTTGTGCCCAGAATTTAAAGGAACACACAAGTCATACTTTCTCGCTGTTTAACATGTGCCAGAAATAATGTGCAAGGGAAGAAAACAGGACAACATGAACATTTGTTACCTCCACAGGGTCCATTACAAGAGTTAGAAATTGATTTTCCACACATGCCAAAGACTTCCAATGTATGTCAGATAATGTTAGTGATTACAGATAGATTCGGCAGATGGGTAGAAGCTTTTGTAGTCAGGAAAGAAAATGCAAGGACAGTAGCTAAAATACTAAGCAAGGAGATCATCTCCAGATCCCCAGTGAGAATAAGCTCAGACAATGGCACTCCAAGTCACGCAGGAGATTTCAAAAATGATGAACATAGAATGGAAGTTCCACATCCCATATCACCCCCAGAGTGCTAGAGTAGTAGAAAGGACAAACAGGACACTGAAAGACAAACTTAGGAAATTACCTGGAGGGCCATTCCATAAGTGGGACCGATAGCTACCAGCCATACTAGCAGAAATAAGAATGACACACAACACAGGTAATAAGCTGTCACCTTTACAAATTTTATTGGGAAGACCTTTTCCCACCCCCTGTCCTAAAGACCCTTTAATTTTAATACCAGGGGATCTCCAACAAATCCAAGACCAATATGTAGCTAAACTTATTGAAAATTGAACAGCAACTACGGAGATATCTCTCTCTCTTTTCCTTTCCTTACAGATCAACAGACGCACCCATTCAAGCCCAGAGACATAATGTTGGTTAAAGCTCTGCACAAGCACAAAACCTTGGATGCAACCCTTGGACCTCCAGTCAAGGTGCAAGCTTCAAGAGTGAAAAAGACACCACCGATCCAGCGCCAGGATAATGCTTCTTGATCCACCAGTACCGGCCCGGATGCTTGTCTGCAGTTTTGGAGCCCTGATGATCATATTCTGCCTTGTATGGGTCACAACAACTTGCCATTATCACCCTCAAGACTTGCCCTTTGTCCCCAAACAAGCCATAACCTAAAGAATTACTCTACCCTGTATATGCACCGGCGATTACTTAAGTATAGTGATTGGACTGATTTCCAGGGTAACATATGGGAACATCTTGCCAAAGAAATATATATTAGTTCTAGTTTTTGCCTATCTGATATGCATTGTACTCAAGATATGTTAACTTCTAGTTTGATCGCTGTCTCCACTCCTGTCAGCATGCTGCTTAGAGTCTTTAGCAATATCTATAATGGCACTGAGGTTATTGAAAGTGATATACATTTATGTCATGACCCCTTTAACTTTTGTAATAACTGTCAAACCTATGACTCCTTGAAATTGTTATTGTCAGTATGCAAATCTAGAATCATTCAGCTTCCTCAAGTTATGTATACTGATGAACCTGATGGTTTTTTTTTTACATGTAAAGGAACAAGGTATGAAGTCAGGTAGTTATCCTTTGTTTAAGGATAAAAGGAAGAGAATGTAAGGAATATAATTTTGCTGAGTTTTGAAGTTAAGTTGTTTTTGTGTTTTTTGCTATATTTTGCAGATAATTGAGTTGTGTCGAAACTAGTTATATCCTCCTTATCAGTAGGTCAATATTTGCTCCATCCTTACCTTGAATCTTCTTACCTTAAAACATCTTGCTCAGCGAAGTTGTTAATTAAGTTTCTTGTTACTGACTAACTACTAAGTGTCTTCCACCTTGTTGTCTGACTATATAAACTGCGATGTGATATTAAAGTTTTTAGAAGAAGTAAAACTATATATGCTTAAGCTGCGTATTTGTTAATCACTGCTCCCAATGCATTGAAAACAGAAGTCATGATACAGAGGGAAATATTGGTCTGGGATCAATAAGAAATCACCTTAACACCACACCCAGCAGTCTCTGAGCTTTGAATGTTTACACAAGAGGGAATTTTTCGTATCACCCCTATGTTGTTTCTGTTTACTTCTGAGAAAATATCCAGGTCAGAGATAAGTGGAACTGAGAAATTTGTTATTGTTAAATTATCACAAATTGTGTATCAATGCCTGCCTTTCCTGGCCATCCAGGCTCCTTGTCTGGAGAAGAGTTTGGATTTAATACCAAGGAAGAGGCAAAGCATTTGTTATTACTCACAGATCATCTGCTCAGCATTCTGCAGCATCACATACATCCCTGTAGCCATGAATTTTACACCATTTTCAGCATCCCCTGCATAGAAACCGAGGCTGTGCACAGCTGAAGGGGATTCTGGAGTAGATGCTGTAGCCAATCCACAGATTGTTTAGTCATGTCCTGCCACTGGCTAGTTCCAGACCTAGGTTGGTAGATCCTCAGTGCACATCCTGCCTCTCTGCCAGCTAGTGGTCTGTTTGGATTTTCTGTGTTTGACTTCGGCCTGTTACCTGACTCTGCTTTGTCTGCTGCCTATCCTGACCTTGGGCTGTTACCTGACCTCACCTCACCTTGCCTGCTGCCTGCCCTGACTTTGGCCAGTCCAAATACATTAACTCACTATTTTCCGGCCTCATTACCATTCCCAAGCAGAAGTCTTCTGATCAGTGCAACCCCCTGGTGGGAAGAGCCTGGGGGCCACGAGCTGGTGACCCCATAGGAGCAAAGCAGCCTGGTGGCCCCTAGGGTAACCAGCCCATCTTTCCTTGCGGGGTGTGTTGGTGAAGACCGGGGGTCACTTAGAATTGTAGTCCTTAGGTATACCTGTGTCCCCTGCCAGGGGAAGGCAACCTGTAACATCATTTCTATGTGTAATGAATACAAAAACCAACATGTACAACTCTACAGATCTGCTGACATTTTATTGGAATGATCAGTATGTTATTTTCTATACAACACAATAGATTCTTCTAAGCAGAATTTATAAATAAATTGCAATTCACTCAAAAGTCACCTCAAAAGCCTAAACTTCACAAAAATATAATCCCTCAAAAATAAATGTTTTTTTTTCACAAAATTACATTTTCGAATATCATCAGATCATTTGTACTTCAGAGAGCCCGGGTGGTCATTGAGTCACATTTTTCTGAAACATTACAAAGTTGATTCCAACACCCTGACAACCATTTGGAAGCAGTTTGGAGAACAGATACTCCATTATAATTATTATTATTATTATTATTATTATTATTATTAAACTTTAGTTAAAAAGATACAGCATAGAGCTGATAATGATACATGAAATAGGGGCTGCACATGAAAAATACACATAATTACACAGGAGGAGGGGAGAGATAATACATCATTTGGCACAGACCCTGTAAAGCCCAACCTGGACAGCTCTACCCAGGAGGCCGGATATATAATTTGAAGAGTCATGTTGTGTACTCTACAAGGGACAAGCACTGTGTTCATTCTAATGGGAAACAATCCCTGCACGTGGCAAACAAAAGTGGGTGAAATTCATAGGTTTCAATTTCTAAGTATTCAGAAAGGTTTTATACTAAACCTTCATGCCTATAGGCCAGAGTATAACAAATTTAGTATCAGGAAATATGTAGACTACACTGCTTCTGTATTCAATCTTTTACATCATTCTTTTCTCCAACATGTTTTTTCGTGTGTTTAGCTCAGATTTAAATAGTAAAATGTACAGTTTGGGAAAAAATATACAGAATAAAACCCCAGCACTGGAGGTCAGTATGGCGAATACCTCCACCGCCACCATGTATTTCCCTCTGGTGCTCAGATAGGCCGGGATCATGGCAATCCACACACTGCAGAACACCAGCATGCTGAAGGTAATGTACTTGGCCTCATTAAAACTGTCCGGTAATGTCCTCACCATGAAAGCCAGAACAAAACTCACAGCTGCCAGAAACCCCATATAACCCAATGTGATATAAAAGGGCAATGTTGAGCCTTCATTGCATTGTATGATGATCTTCCCAGGATAGGAGTGCATGTCATACTCCTGAAATGGTGGAGAGATGGACAACCAAAGAACCCCATTTATACCCTGAATGGATGAACAGAACAACATGACTGTATTGGGAAGTTTGACTCCCACCCATTTTCTACAGGAACTTCCAGGTCTGGTGGCTTTGAAAGCAATGAAGACCATGATGGTTTTGGCTAGGATAGAAGACACAGATATGGTAAAGACAATTCCAAAGAAGATTTGTTGGAGCATACAAGTGATATCCACAGGACGGCCAAGGAACAGGAACACAGAAAGGAAACTCAGAGTGAGAGAGCAGAGCAGAATGAAGCTGAGGTTCCGATTATTGGCTTTGACCATGGGAGTGCTCCGAAACCAGAAAAATAATCCAAGGATAAAGACAGATGTGGCAGCAAATAGGATTGAAGACACTGAAAAAAATATAACAAGAACATCTTTCTCATATGACAAATACTCAGTAATCTTGGAAATACAATTATTTTTAGCATCATTTGGCCATTCATTTTCAGGACACATCTGGCAGTATTCACTGTCTGTAGAATGAAGTTACAAAATGTTATGCGTCATATATTATACTGATTTAGAATTTGCTGACATTTCAAGACCTACCTATAAAGAATTCACATAATATGTGTGTAGAACAAAAATGCTTGATTATTCATCCTGTGCAAACTGAAAAGGTGTATGTACTGTGGTGAGTGAATCAAGTTGAAATGTATTGAGCAGACATGGGCATATGTACTGAGAAGTGCACTACAATGTGTAATTTCTGTGTAAATGTATATGTAAACTCTGCGTTAATGTCATCGGTGTGCAGATTACATGGAGGAGTCCATATGTAATAGCAGCCTACTGGTCAAAGTTCACCTATATCCACATTTTAAGGCTTTTTATTTTTGAATAACTCCTCTCAAGAGCCAGCGCACTGTCTAGATCAAGAGGAGTATTTAGGCAGGGTGCTGTAATGTGTTCAGAGTTTTTTTTTAAAAAGGCCCATAGCATGTTGATGAGAAGAAAGGGAAGAACCAAGAAGGGCAAGAAAACATTAGCAAATTAAACTTTAGCTTTCATAACTGACTTTATGAGGCAGCAGTCAGGACTACATAGTTACATAGTAAGTCAGGTTTAAAAAAGTCAAATATCTGGGAAATAAACATATCACAGATATAAAACCCTATAGACATAGTTGGTCCAGAGGAAGGCAACAAAAACCCTGGTCTTATCTTCATCAACAGGGGAACACAATTCCTTCCTGATTCCATGAGGGAATAGGATGTTCCTTGGATCAACTGTAATCTTTCCTTAAAAGTTTTAATAACCAGGTATATTCTGTGCTTCTAGAAAAGCATCCAGCTTTTTCTTAAAGCAATTTATAGAATTGCTGAAACTACTTTATGAGGGAAGGTCATTTTCACAGACCTTACAGTAAAGAATCCCTTCCTTATCCGGAGATTATACTTCTTTTCCTCCAGACATAAGCAGTGCCCTTGTTTTTTGTAATGATTAGGGATGAGGGAGAATGCTTCTGGCATTCTGGCGAAAATTTCCTCGAAGTTCCGATTGGTCTGCAAAATTTCGGCAAAATTTCGCAAAACCATCGGAAGTCCAGGAAATCACTATAGGAGGATTAACAATATAAGATTTTCTCATTTTCCTATGAAGGAAATAGGACTTTTTTTGGTTCACATAAATATCAACACAATGAAGTTTTTATAAAAACTTTACATTTCTGTATTTTATTCTTGATGCAAAACATACTGTATAAAAATGTACAAACACTTTAAAAAACATTTTTTCTGTTTTTAGAGTACAGTATCTTTTACATATAGTTTATCTTTTGATGCCATTGAACTGTCCTTGATGCATTTCCCCACAAAGGCTTCCTCAGAAAGACATGTTTTAGTAGTAGTTAAAGTTTCCTTAACTCTTAACATGGATATGTGACTATTTTATCACATTGGTAAAGTATTAGGTAAGCAGCTGTGTAACCCATAGGGTGAATATTTACTGAAGTAGATTTTCAAACCTGAATGTTGATTTCTCCTCCTTATTAAGGTATCTCATCTGCATTTATTTTATCAATCACTTTTTAGTTGTTCATTCTATGGTGGCAGGATTAGATGGAAAGAAATCCATATATAACGCCCCATGTTTAGGAGCTGCAGCTTATATGAGATTTTGAAAAAGTGAGACAAAAAATTCTCCATTAGCTCTCCTTTAAAGTACTAATCTAGCACTATAGGAGGATTACCACTGCTGCATTCATAAATGCAGCTGTGGGAATCTCCTGTCAGTGGGCGATCCCCAGGCACTACAAGTCAAAATGAGGGCAAGCCTCTCAGTGGGGATCTCTCACTGAGAGGAGGATTCTCACGGCTCCATTTATAAATGCAGCTACGGTACTCCTCTCAGAGTGAGTCATGTGGCTTGGCAATATAAATAAATGCAGCCGTGGGATTTTTCCCACTGCTGCATTCATTCATGAGCAGCCAGCGAGATTCACACTGTGTTCCTAGATAGAGAAACTCTAGAAATGCCCTGATCTAGTAGTATGTGTTCTTAGCAGTCTGTGTTCCTGGATAGAGAAACTCTATCCAGGAATACATACTACAGGGAGGCCACAGCAATCAGGGGAGTGGAGCTGACAGCGGATAGGAACTCTATCCAAGAACACATACAACTAGTAAATGGCTGCAAGAGCAATCAGGGGAGTGGAGCTGACACAGGGGCTGACAGGTCCGCTTTCTTGATTGCGTTTGCAGCCCCGTAGTATGTGTTCCTGGATAGAGTTTCTCTATCCAGGAACACAGGACTCCTATATTCTTGGATTGAGAAACTCTATCCAAGAACACATACAACTAGCAAAGAGCTAGTAAAGGGCTGCAAGAGCCATCAGGGGAGCGGAGCTGACAGCTCTGTTCCCCTGATTGGTCTAGCAGGTCCCAAAAATTCAGTTTTATTGATAAAGGGTGATCATAACCCCCTATATATATCTCTTCTCAAGGGAGAATAGATTCAGTTCAGCTAATCTCTCCTCATAGCTGAACTCCTCCAGTCCTTAATTAGTTTAGTTGGCCTTCTCTTCACTATTTCCAATTCCACAATATTCTTTTTGTGAACTGGTGCCCAAAACTGGACTGCATATTCCAGGTGAGGTCTGACCAAAGCTTTTTACAAAGCATTGTAAACATAAATGACAAAGCAAGGAACACAAGCACAAAGCATGATAAACATAAAACAATGACAAAATAAAAATAAATGGTGTCTAGGAACACTATAAAATATATTGCAGCCTACCAGTCTTAAGGTTTTGTGGCTGCACTATTTCTTTTGTTTTTTTTTTTGGTTAAGCATTTTCAGTAAATACTTGCTAGAAATGTTGTGTCTATGTTAATTTCTGTGAGAACATCTTGTATTATAAAACAATGTTATTTTATTTTTAAACAAAACATTGAAATTAACATAAGCCTTCCAACTCCTGTCTAACTTACTCTACAGCCCTATCTAGTCTAAACAAAGAAAAACACAAAACAAATATTATAACCAAAAATAGGGCAACTTAAACTCTCTGGGAACTTGCCAGAGTGACAACGTTGTTCGTGGAGTTTTTTCCTTTGGAGCCTTTAGGTACCTACCGCATACAAGGCTCTCTGATAGGCATAATTCATATAACAAAATTGCATCTGTAATATTTAAAATTCAATATATTGTATTAACACAAATCTATATTAAAAACAATATTTTAAAACAATTTACAAAAAGGAGACAATGCTCACAACGATAACCCTTAATAGATGTTCTAAGCGTTTCATAGATAGAATCCACTTCATCAGCAACTTTAGTCTGAGATCTATAAATTGTATATATATTATATTATTACAGATACAAATGGATCATTTATAAGAGATACTTTTATTACAATGTCAGGAGTTTCTCTGTGCTGGGCATCTTCTCAATAACTGCAGCTGCGGCTACATTAATTGAGAAAAGTGTGCGTTCCCTGGGGCACTAGAGGTCCCCCAGAGCACTAGAGGTCACAGCTGTGACCGCAAAGTTCCCATGGTCAAGTGACCGTGGGAACTGAAGTGCAGATGAACTCTGCAGCTCCACTACGATCTCTGGGGCACTGGGGGGAAATTACCCTCTAGTGCCCCAAGGATCGCACACTCTTCTCAATTATTGCAGCCATGGCTGCAATCATTGATGAGCTCAGTGTGCAATCCCCAGGGCACTGGAGGTTAATTTACCTTTAGTGCCCCGGGTATTGCACACTCTTCTCAATAAATGCAGCCACAGCTGCAATCATTGAGAAGATGCAGGCAAAGGAGAACCTCCTGACATTGTAATATAGGTATCTCTTACAAATAATACACTTATTACAGATACAAATGTATCGTTTGTAAGAAAAACTTATATTACAATGTCAGGAGGTCAGTTAATTAACCCCTAGTGCCCTGGGGATCGCAAACAGGGATAATCCCAGGGCTGAATGCAATACATCCAAAATCTCGTCATAGAGTCAGGATTTATAAGTGATAAAGGGACTTTCTGGATGAGGAGTCAACCCGGGTGTCATTGGCAAAATTGAAATAGCCTCCAACTATGAGTGTGCCCTCAGTAAAGTTTTGCAAAGAGGACAGACAACAAGCAGCTGCCACAGTAACATTTTTAATTTGATAAGTACTAAATATTTAAATAATCTATTGTTCCTACCTCATGTCATTAATACAGGCTAATGTAATTTGTGTGGAAGTTAATTAACCTATAGCTATAAAAGCTCCCTTTATTTTAGCTTCCAGGTTGGAGTTGTGGAGCCAGAGCAAGGTGAGTTTTAAAGTGAGTGTCTTGCAAAATTAAAATTTGTATTTTTGCTTTATGCAATCCATATAGAACGTGTGATCTTGTATTAGGATGAAAAAATGCTTCAATGTTAAAAGAAGTATAAAAAAACAAGAGAGAATGGCCAGAGGCGTGGGAGGTTATGATGAACGTAGAAGGGACAAAACATATGGAAAAAGAAAGTAGTCGATAATGGTTAAGGGGAAACAGGATGTGGAGGTAAAGAAGAAAGATAAATAGGCAGAGAAAAGAGAACATAAAAGCAAAGGGGAAATAGTGCAATAGGTATGAAGATAAGACTTGCAATTGAAAGGATAGGGTTAGAAAAGAGACTAACCGGGTAGGTCTAGATATCCAGTAACCAACAAAGTGTGATAAAAAATAGGAAAATCCTTAATATCCAGGGGTGATGGCAAAGGCAGAGCATGGACGGAGAGCCACTTAGAAAATTATAGACAAAAATAAAAAGGGGTTTAGACATAAACATTTTTAAAAACAATAATAGTGTACAACATTCCCTGTTGCAGGAGTAAACCAATGCCGATGAGGTAACTCCTAACAACATAACTAATGCCATAAATAGAGAGCGAGTGAAGGAAAACCAAAAGTAATGTGGAACTGTAACTAAAATTAGGCCATCCTTGTGTTCAAGCACCCCAGATACATACAGGTATCATAGCTCCTAATATGTGTTGCAAACCCCGTGCATCCTTTAATTATGTTAGTTTTTCTCTTGCAGGAGCCTGGAATACTCCACGAGGAAGCACCAGATGGATGCAGAGCTCCCCTGTAATTAGCCAGGCTGCAATATTTGACATTTTTGTTCTTGGGTGTATATCTTAGACACTGAATCTTAACTCTCATGGTTCCTGGGTGTATGTATATAAGAAAATACCAAAAACAAAACTTACCAGAATGGTTTGAGATCTCACCCTCTGAACACAGAACACAATCATGACAACATATGGAATACCCTTCTCTAAGAACCTTTCTGAATCCTGGAAGACATTCAGGGGAACATCGACCTATGGGTGCCTATGACAAAGTAATATTATTTGCACATTTTTTTAAAGACAATTGAACAAAGCTTCAGTGTAAATACAAACAATTTATTTTTCTAGATTTGTATGGAGCGTTAACCTTTGTTGGGAATTTACTACTTCAGGATAGGAAGGAGCATGTCTATTGTGGGTTCCAGCAGGAGTTATCCAGAAGCATGTCCCCACCGCCTGCCATCTTGAACAAGGTTGTTTTTCATCCTTTATATGATTTGTATGGCATAGCTTTTCTATAAATGTAGCCCTACTTTTTAAACCTAGAATTAGATTGCAACACACGCCATGACAAATTATTTCAGTGTACACTTTTTTGTAATTTAGAGAAAGGGTTTTCACAGTGTGACTTTTTGCAGGACACCCATTTTCGATGTTTTGGGTCACTGAATGCAAACAAGGAATACATGTTCAATGTTATGACATTCTAATGTGTCCATTAGAAAGATTCCCTCCCTTCAATTAGATTTATCACCGGTGTCAATGGGAGTTAAAGTGATAAATAAATCCACAGTCAGCCACAGAAATAGAGAGGAAATCTTCCAAAAGTGAACTATATTGCCATCAAAAGTGGTGACATCACTGACATTTGAAGGATATTCTCTTTGCAGTAATATTTAAAGCTTATCTCCAAGCTATATCTCCCTTTCATGCCTTTAACTTACTGCTGGGAAGAACCAACTGTATATAAATCTTTTTTTTTTTCCTCTGAAATCAAGTGGTGCTCCACCTCAGTCTTCTTTCTTCCTTGTCTATTCTTTCTAATCATGTCCTTCCTTAGTGCTCACATGCCTGTCAACCTTCCCCTTACCTGTCTGTGGAAAGGTCCTAAATAAGCTAGGAGATGATAAAAATAACATAAATGATGCAGGAATAACTATTACACTGGGGATCAATGATTTTTTTACTACTATTCCTAAAAAGCCATATGTCTTCATCAGCATCAGTGATCTGTGTCCAGCCATATCTTATATATGCCAATACTTTTGCCAATTACTTAGCTAGGTATTTGCTAAAATCGTCTCTCTGTCTCCAGCCATATCTTTATAGGCCTGTACCCAGCTACGTCTTCCTAGCATCATTAGCCTCCAGCCATGACTTTGCTTCCAATAGCTTGTTTCCACTGTTTTAATTAACTTATTTCATGTAGGCTCAGACAAAAAAAACACATAATGAAGGGATGTTTACAGCTAGTCATAAATACATTTTATGGCATTATGTGCATTGTGTACTGTGAATAGATTTGGAAACTATTTACCATGCCCCAGTGAACCATCGCCAATATATAGAACTTTATAGCCACTCTAATTTCTGAATTCTTTTCACGTAAGGTATGTAATATCTACTGCATGCACCTTAAATATTATTAAAGTTTTTTTTTGGTTTTGTTTTGTCTACTCTGTGGCTGAAGGTCACTGATGAAGGTACTCTGTGTGTAACGGGAGTTGTATGTGGCTTAGGAGTGTCTAGGGGCCACTGAAACTGGAATCAAGATACTTTCATCAGATACGTATATCTATTTATTCAATTTTGTCTTGATCAAAAAGTAAGATTGCTTTACAGCCAGTCTGCATTGAACAAGTGTCGGTCAATTGAATCCAGGTATTCCCGATTCCCATGAAGACAGTTCCACAACAATGTGCTACACTGAATCCAGCTTCCACACATGTCCACAATGAACTTTACTCCATCTGTAAGGAATATTTAGGTGTCCAGAATATTTTTGCCATTTTGCCCATAAAAAATAGAAACAGGTTGGCACTGTGAGCTGCAAAAAAATGATTTCCCTGCTTCTGCTTCATTCATACTGACTATGCAGTTCAGAATTTTGGAATTATATTGTGATTTGTTTATAATTTTTGATTCAATGTTGATCAATTTCACTTACCTGGTCATGTTTCCATGATATCAGATGTGGCCAGAGAGTGAGTTGCTGATTTTCTGGACGAGTCCCATCAAAGTGGCCCACATATCTCCAATCCGTGGCATTTATGTCCCCAAGTCGTATTATCCAATTTACAATTTCCATCAGGCTGGGTAGGTCTCCCTTTTCATTTAAAAATATGTCCTTGTTATTTGAATCTTTGTAGTATAAAGTTTTAACATAATGGGTTACCTTAAAATTTACAAAGATCATTAAGGGCAACAAGTATATAGAAAATGCATTAAAACTTTTTTTCTTTCACTACATTATTCATTTTTCTCTAGTTTCCAAATTAAGGAGGAAGTAAACTCAAAACTCACCCAAAACAAAAATCGTTCAAACGATCTCATCTATCGTGTGTACAATATCTGCGAACGATCGTGTCGTTATCTTTATGTACAGGATCGGTGCCATACGATCGTTCGCAGATATCGTGCAGGATCGTTCGCCGTTCGTTTACCAACGATATTAATTGAAAGTGTGTACATAGCTTTACTCTTGTTGACTTAATTATTGCAATGATAGACATGAGCAACCCACTTTGCTGGACATACACTAAAAACTCCCACATCTACCTCAACAACCTTCTTACCTTTACCCAATGTTTTCTCCTATCATCCCTTCCCAGACTAGATAAATAGTAGAAAGTCCTTCATACATAAACCATACGCTATTCTCAAACCCTTAGAAAATAGGTTTGTATCCTTGCTCACTGTAAAATATGAAAAATATATTGTGTTGTAAAAGGACATTTCTGTCAAAATTTCACAGGTGTGACAAACCAACAAAATACATGGCTTGAAAATAATGTGACTAACACAACACTAATTCTGATCCTGTCTACATTTCTCTGGAATGGATGTTTATGTCCCAGGTGTTTGGTAAGTGTCCTGGGAACACTAATGCTGCTGAAAGCATGCGTTTGCTGCCACACAGCCCTTGGCTACATTTTTAGGATAGTCTAGATCAGTGTTTTTCAACCGCTGTTCCGCGGCACACTAGTGTGCCTTGAGAGATCTTCGGGTGTACCGTGGGAAATGCAGAACCAAAAAAAACTCTTCCACTAGATGGCAGCAGGTAGCTAAGTTACGTGTCTGACTTTTTGGGGGTGTTCCGTGGGATTTTTCTAATTGTAAAATATGTGCCGCGACTAAGAAAGGTTGGGAAACACCCGGTCTAGATTTTCCTCAGATTGATTAGGGACATTGTTGATCAGAAACACCACCTTATAAAACTGCTGTTATGAAAAAAATAGATTCATTGTATTATTTGTGTTTCCAGGTTCTTGAGGGGGAAAAGTCTGAGAACACTCCTGCTGACAAAATCTGCTGCAGCTGCCACACCACTGCTGTTTGACCAAAATTTGGAGTAAGTTTTTTGGTGATTATCTTGATGATTTGAAACACCACTCTTCTAAAACCTCACGCTACCACAAGTGCTTGAAGATTTACTTTAGTGTTGTAAAGTGAACACGTCTACTGTCAAAAATATGCTGCCACATTTTTAGTATGTGTTTATTTTTTACAAAATTAATTTACACAAATTTCCAGAATTTAACAACCTTGTTTGTAAAACATAATAAGTGTGTCCAAAATTATATAAGCTGGATAGATTTTTTCTTTCTGAAATACAATAAATCTGTTTGTAAAAAAAAAAAGAGATTCAAAACCTAAAATTAGGGGCGTGCTCATGAGTAGCCATACATAGGGCTTGATTTATTAAAGTTCTCCAAGGCTGTTGAAAATACACTTTCGTCAATGAACCTGGGTGATCCAGCAAACCTGGAATGGATCTGGTCGAGGATTCAAAACATTTGGTAGCAAATAGCAAATGATTTTGTAGGAATACATAACAGGTTTGCAGGATCACCCAGCTTAACTGATGAAAGTGTATCCTCTCCAGCCTTAGAGAGCTTTAATAAATCAGGGCTATAGTGTTCTAGCTCCACAACATCCAGATGTGCCATCAGCCTTGATGCCGTTTGCAGCCCTTCTATGGCTTATGTTGCCTGAGTTGCACCCAGATCACTTCTCAACAATCAACATGGGAAGATTCCAAACTCTAGCCATTCCGGGCATTATCTGTATCTGGAGCTTACTCTTCAACTTATCCACACCAGACATCAGGGAAGTTGTTAGCTCCCTCTAATGAGCTCTCTAAAGAGGTATTAGTTTCTATTTTATTATTATTATTATGAAACAAAGTTTTTTATAGCTCCAACATATTACGCAGCGCTGTACATTAAATAGGGGTTGCAAATGACAGACTAATACAGACAGTGATACAGGAGGGCAGGACCCTGCCCCGAAGAGTTTACAATCTAGTAGGTGGGGGAATTTACAGATATGGAGTGGTGGGAAGTAGTGAGGAAGTCGTTAGTAGGTCATTGGAGGAGCAGAGAGAGCGGCTGGGTGAGTAGGCAGTGTCAGGTGAGCTGGCACATCCTCTTAATAGATATTATGTACTTTTAAGTAAATTAAAGCAACTTGTACAAGTAGAGTTATCCACTTGTATCTATGTCTACAGATAAACTGGAATGTAATCTCAGTAAGGAGATATCAGATTTACGTTCCTCATTGATGACTCAATAAAATGAATGAAGCAATTACAGTTTTTGGATTCCTCTCTGTGTCAGAGGAAGCTCAAAACAAGTTTGCTAACTTTGATTTGTCAGCTGAATCCCCAGCTTCACGGAACATTCAGAAGGAGTCTCTGAACCCTCCTTGTTTAGCACCATTGTCGGAGCAGAAAACATGAGCTAAACACTCCTCTCCCCATCCCATTAATAGTTTAGGTCAATCTTCTACTTCTGTTGTTAGATGATGGTTTGTGAAGTAGATTGGACTCTTTTATTGGAAAGTTATTAAAATTTGTATTTTTTTAAGAAAACTTTTTTCTATGTTGTGGATTTGTGGATGATAAGGGGCATTAAGAATAATTCTTGAAAATAAAATCCACAAAAAATTATTAAAGAAAAAAGAGAAAAAAAAACAGCAACATTCTCAAGAATAATATAGAATGGAATGCTGAACGAACTCAAAAATAATGGGCCTCATAAATATTATCTAAAAAAACCCAAGCTTTATTGTACAAAACAGTATTAAAGTCATGAAGTTAACAATAAAAGCATTTATAGATGTGCAACAATATGTTACAAGGTATATTATTATGACCTTTTCAAACTTGCAATACATCACCCCTCTAGAGGTATCTGTTATGGAAAAATATTTCACTAAGGGGCAATTTATTTTCCTTTGAAGCATTTCACAAAACTATGCCCACATCAACTAAAGAGCAACCAATAGCTAAAAAGAATAACAAGGAAGGATTTTGATAAAGACAAGAAATGCTAGATCGAATCCCTGTAATCCCAAACAGAAGAAAATACTACTGTGCTCACTGGCCTGCCCCCTCCCTATCACGGTTATACTTTATGACAAAACCGTTTTCGGTATAGGCAGATTTTCTATGTCTTTTTTGTTTGTTTTTATTCTGTTTTTTTTTCCCTTTTTCCTTATTTTTATTATTGTCTTTTTTAATATTAGTATTTTAGAGATTTTTATTCCTCTCACATAGGACCTGATTTAACAAAGCTCTCCAAGGCTGGAGAGGATACACTTTCATCAGTGAAGCTGGGTGATCCAGCAAACCTGGAATGGATTTCTTCAAGGTTGCTGAATCACCCAGCTACGCTGATGAAAGTATATCCTCTCCAGCCCTGGAGAGCTTTAATAAATCAGGCCCATAATGTCTAGGCCTTCGATTCTCCTAATAAGAGAATAAAGTCCTTCATTTTTATGCATCACAAAAAATTTAAATCATGTTTACAGGAAACTAGATTCTCTATCTAGCTCTGCTGAGTATTTCCTCTACACCTGCTGTTTAATTGCAGTGTTTCTTCTGTTCAACTCCTGCATTAACTCCTTGTTGCTCAGTCTGTAGATATTCCTGTGTCACCTGTGCCTCCTGTTGCTTACAGTGTCTCTTGTGTTCCCTGTGTCTGCAGTGGCCCCGTGTTACTGGTGTATGCTTCCTGGATCCCTGGTATTTGACCCCTGGCTTTTGACCTGACTTCTCTTGCTTGCTGCCTGCCTTGACCCTGGCCTTCCTCCACTATTCTTTGCTTATTGATTTGGTAACCTGTTCATCCTGCCTACCCGACTGTGCCCAAGGTCCGAAACCTAGCGTTAACCAGCAACACGACATCCTCACCATTAAAGGCTCTGGAGAGGACCTGACTCACCTGCTTTGGCCCTTCTCAGATCTCGTACCACCTTTGTGCAAGCCGTAGCGCTCCCTAGTGGCCCTCTCGCCTCAAGTATGACATAATTATCTTACTAGAGCTGAATAAATTGAAAATTTGCATCCATGTCATATGGTTGTATCCGCAAAACTTTTTGGGACTTACTAAAATCTTTGATAGTATTTTATATAATGTGTGGTGTTGTATGCCTATTGTTTGGGTCTTATGATTTTGTCAATGTATATGGAATGTTTATTATTGTTATTGCACACCAAATAAAAATATTGTGATGTAACTTATTTATTTTCCTGTAATTCCCTGCTAAGGTACACCAGTATTCTGTTGTGTTTTATGTTGTTTTTTGGGGGATATGGGATCTTTTTGATTTGTTTTGGGGAAAATCTTTATGGTGTTTAAAAGATACATCTAAGCTCAGTTGATCTGTTATTTGAGAAAACCACTCAGCATTTAGATATTTGCAATTATGATACTAGGTCTTGTCTCTCATTCACAATAGAGTTCCCTCAATTGAATACTTTCAATTTTTTGAGCATATTTGGTTTCACACTCCATTTTCTTCCAAACTCCTTTCTATCATATATTCAGAAAATAGTTGCCTGTCTAACCCGCATGAGAGCTATCATGTTTCCCAATGGTATAGAGATCTTTAGGTAAAGAAGTCAGGGGAGGAAAATGGCATCTTATATCTCTAAACGTCCTATCAATGTTCTTTCTTTGGAATCAACCTTTAAGGTTCTTACTAGATGGCATCTTATACCCACAAGATTAGCACACATAATTCCTACACGCTCAGGATTTTGTTTTAGAGGATGTCAAATTCCAGGAGATTTTCTTCATATTTGGTGGTTTTGTCTACTTCTAATTAGATTTTAGGCGAAGATAAAAAAAATATTTTAAATTGTGTTTGGAGTTCATTTGCCTAGAGATCCAGGGTTGACATTATTACATCTTAAACCGTGTGGTCTTGATAAATATCGGTTTAAGCTATATTGCTAACTGCAAAGCAAACTATTGAGCATGCCTTGTGAAAACAGTCAGTACGCTTTGCAGAGGTTAATCAAGTTGTACAAATTATTTTTTATAAATAAAAAACTGACTAGTATTCTTGCAAATGTATATTTACATTTTCTGAATATTTGGGACTCTTGGATCCAGTACTGACTTTAGGCAGATACTTATAATGAGTCTGCTGTGTATATTTTTTATATTTCAGTGCACTCACCTTATATTTTAGTCTGTGTACATTTATTTCAGATTCTGGTTCCTTAATCTTTAGATAGTTGTATATATTGTCTAATGCCCGAGCCAGTATATTGACTGCAGTAAACACTCTGTAAGGTGACTTATCATCAGGAAACATAATCTTCATATGGCAAACTTGTGAGCTGCAATTTTTTATAGGATGTTCAAACAGGGTCTGTATGAGATGGTTCTTCATTGGATTTCTTGAAAAGCATCTATTGAGATATATAGTAATATCCTCCATTATTGGGTCATCCGGGTGGCTAAAAGGCTTAACACTATGGAAATATTCTTCTATCCCAGGTATAGGTAGATTGGGACATGTGAACACGAAACTGCAGTTACTAATAAAATAATGTTCTAAGTCCAGTGACCAAGAATCCGGAAGAATAAATGTTTTATTTACATGATAAGGGACAGTCTTAATCAAAAAAAGATAATACATTGCTCCTGCATTACCACAGATAATTACAACTTCAGTGGTTGAGGTTTGCAACTCTTGGGGAATTATATCATAAAACTTTAAAGACACCAGAATCTTAAATTCAATACAAATCCCATGATTAGTTAAAAGTTTGCAGAGTTGTGGGATCTCCCGTTCTCCCTATTCATCATCGGATGTAATCATCCCAACCCAGTTCCACTTCAACCTTACCAGTAACTTCACTATGGCCACATATTGCATTTCATCATCTGGAACTGTCCGGAAAACATTGGGATACATCTTTCTGTCACTTAGTAATCTATCTCCAGCTCCATAACTGATCTACGAAGAAAAAGAACAGGAGCCACTTAAAGAATTCCAGACTACAAAAACAGTATAAAATGAATAGGCCATTAAAAGATTATAAAACAGCCTTTGGTGCAATATTCATCTTAATTCTAGTGAATTTTTATTAAGTACTTTTTTTTAACACTAGATGCCCTGATGTCTGATGACCAACATCATTCAACCTATATTTTCTAAACCATAAGTCATCCTGGACCTGCTCCCAGTCTGTGTGGGACAAGACATTGAGCCTGATTCACCAACCCCTATTAGACCCCAAAAATCAATTTATCAACCAGTTTCAGCCGAGAATTCACTGACATATTCCCCCGGCAGTTATCAACTGAAAAGATTGCGCACTTCGACCCGCGCATCTCCGGCAGCTCGACACTGGGGAGCTTGCACTAAAAGTCACTGTTCCCCTAAAAAATCATTCTTTCAAATGGCACACATCTTTCACTTAGCCTTGAATAAAAATGTTTGAGGTGTTCAAATGTTTCAAACATATATATTAGGTAAGAAATAGGCTTATTTTTAAAGTACCTATTCTTTTCAGGTGCCGAAAGAGTTAACCGATTTCAGCTCTTTACATAGGTGCCTACCTAAATGCTTAGGATGCTTGACCCGAGGATCCGCCTGGTGTTAAATACTTGCGAGTTCGGGCAGGCGAGACCTCGCTTATGTCAGAGAAATAGATCATCCAAGTTTTTCTTTGCTTCTATATATATATATATATATATATATATATTTATATATATATATATATAATAAAATATTAATATAATACCCAAAATAATAATCAAAAATGTTAAAAGTTACACTAAACACACGCATTTATTAAAATACTTTAACACTAAAGCCTACTTTGTTTTCATGTATTATTTATTAGCAGTTCATTGGTGTACAAATGTAAAGGATCATATCAATAAATGATTATAGAATGCCAAACTGTCAAAAAACAAACAGCCAAATTGCATAGACTGCACATGTCCCAAATACAGGCAAATTCATATCAGCTGTGCATGAGCATATATCTCATGTATATATATATGGAAATCACTCGTAGTAGTTTCTGCTAACCCCAGGCTATCACTGGCTGCTGGGGGTTTATAACTCCCTCTGCTCCCAGTCTGAGGTGCCTGTTATTATTAATATTATTATATAGCACCAACATATTACACAGAGCTGTACAAAGCCCATAGTCATGACACTAACTGCCCCTCCAAGGAGCTCACAATCTAATGTCCCTACCATGGTTATATGTCATTAATGTAGTCTAAGGTCAAATTTAGGGGGAAACCAAATAACCTAACTGCATGTTTTGGGGATGTGGGAGGAAACCCACACAGACATGAGGAGAACCTGCAAACTCCATGCAGATAGTGTCCTGGCTTGGATTTGAACCAGGGACCAAGCGCTGCAAAGGCCAGAGTGCTAACCCCTGAGCCACCGTGCTACCTGTTATAGCATCTGCAGGGCTGACCTGTGTTGGAGTGTTTTTGGGTAATCCTGTTGCTGACCTACGCTTGTTTTCTGATAACCCATTTGAATTCTGCCTGGACCGATCTCTGCTTGTGACCCTGACTCTGCCTCACCCTTTGTACTGCTCTGGATGGACTGATTTCCTGTGTTCTGACCTTGGCTAGACTTTGGATTCCTGTCTCTTACTCTGCATGCATGGCTCTGTACTCTTCATTTAGTGGGTGCCGGGTCGGTTGCCGGCCTATCTCCAGACACCATCCTTTGCGCACCAAGTCCTGGGGGCAACCGAGTGCTGGAAGACACAACCAGTCTCCCGAGGGTGAGCTGGGGCTGCTATAGGCGAAGACTACGGCATAGATTGGGGGACTGGTGTTTGGGGAATACTGACAAAGATCTGGGCATTACACCATTTAGCACAATAGCTGGTTTGGTTTTTTAAACTTTGAATGTTTCAATGCCCATTTTGCAATTAAGAAGTCAATGTTAATGCAGTGTTATTGTGTTTGTGGCCGTATTGTTTAATTGCAGAATGCCTTCATTACCATCTTTAAATGATTGTCCTGCATAAATATTTTCCAATCCAGTTTTCCACCCTTCAAAGGTCCAACTTGCAGATTGGTTTGGTAATTATTTTTTTTAAATGCAATATTTCTTGGCTCATTTTTGACCTATGTTGGCTTTATATGCATATGTGGGTTTACATGTGTTCTCTGTGTGGTCTCCATATTTTAATGTGACGTTTCAGCAAATGTGTTTATTTTGAATAAAATTGTTGTCAAAATTTTGTCATTGTTTTTCGGGGGGGGGGTTGTTTTTTTTTTATAATCTCCTTTACCATCTCCCAGGAACTTTTGACCTTGGGTGATCCAACAGACCTCCAATTTAAGTCAATTGTGATTGTTTTGAAGCGGTTCCTTTTTATGAATTGTTGAAAAGCTAAAAACAGTAAAATTTTCTTATTAAAACTGTTGTTTAATGCGCATAGTTGTGTGCTAAACCTCAAGAGTCTGCTGCGCATTGTTGTGCACCAAAGCCGACTTGCTTTGTGCGTGGGAACTGTGTTCTATCAGTTGAAAAACGTGCTGATCACTTTTGCAAAGAAATATCCTCATTCGGGTAAGTTTTTAGTTTTGTGTATATTGTTTGTTTGTTTCATGTGCACTGATGTATGTACATACATGCATATATATATATGTATGCATTTATATGTGTGTACATATACATAGAAAAGAGAAATTATAGGAAGGGGGGGGGGGGGGTTGTTGTTTTTATATTCTCATTTACAATCTCCCAGGAACTCTTGACCTTGGGTGATCCAACAGACCTCCAATTTAAGTCAATTGTGATTGTTTTGAAGCAGTTCCTTTCTATGAATTGTTGAAAAGCTAAAAACAGTACAATTGTCTTATTAAAACTGTTGTTTAATGCGCAAAGTTGTGTGCTAAACCTCAAGAGTCTGCTGCGCATTGTTGTGCGCCAAAGCCGACTTGCTTTGTGGGTGTGAACTGTGTTCTATCAGTTGAAAAACGTGCTGATCACTTTTGCAAAGAAATATCCTCATTCGGGTAAGTTTTTAGTTTTTTGTATATTGTTTGTTTGCTTCATGTGCACTGATGTATGTACATACATGCATATATATATATGTATGCATTTATATGTGTGTACATATACATAGAAAAGAGAAATTATAGGAAGAAATAGGCAAATTTGGCATATTGCTTAACATGCTTCAAATTGAAAAGATTGCCTATTTCTTCCTATAATTTGGGATGTCATGGGGTTAGTTTCAAGCAACATTTCATGGAGGATATTGCTTCTGGTTAAAGGAGGAATCTACTTTTTTGTCCCTCCACTACCAGGCTGAGGTAAGTCAATATATATAGTGGGCAAAGGTCTAAAATGCCATTCAAACCTGCAGAAACATCCTGAAATGTGTCCAATATTTAATACATTTAATAATACATTTTAAATAAAAAAACAAAATTATCTGTTAAAACAGGGGTGCATAAAAATACTGAAACCTGTAATATAACTGTACAGTAGCATTTATTATATATATATTATAATTATTACTTTGTACTGGATTCAATACAATAATATTGTGTTGAATCCAATACAAAATAATTAGAATTTCCCGCCCCGCCTCCCGCTTGCACCGATGTCACTGGACACTCCCAGGGAACGTCAGTGCACTAGCTAGCAGAAAATTGGAGAAAGAGGATGCGGCCTGAGGATGGGATCTGACGGGCAGGACCCTGAAGGATGCCGATGGGACCAGGTAAGTGTTTTTTTAATGTTTTTAGTTCCCCCGAGTGTGGCTCAGGGTTACCATTTTCAGCATGTTTTTTTTACCCCGAGCCACCTTCAGGAATACCGTTCAGGGGGTTAAAGGATAACCCCAGCTTATTTAGCAAATATCAGACTATTAAAATAAATAAATTAATTTAAACCATTACAGTTATATGTACATATGTACATAATCAATTTAAAAACCAATATCTGACAATATAATTTTGAGAATGGGACAAAGGCAGCAAGGAGGGTCAAATAGAAGAGTGGAAACCATGCATACATTTGGCCTAATTATTTGTGGATAAATGACAAAACATTGCTAAACAATGTACACACACACAAACACAAACCAGTCCAGTTAAAATAGTAATAATGAAAATGCATATGTATTTATTAAGAAGGAAAAGACTATCATATCATAAGATTTATCAAAGATTTTGTTTTGTAGAAGAACTATCCATTGGAAATATAACAAGTATTCTGCTTTATTGTGGAGGGTGAACATCTCGAACAACTAGTTTATTTTCTTTGTCTAAAGTGATAATAAAAACAAGAGGCACCTGGGGAGGTGTGAAGAGATTCCCAGGATATCAGGGTTGCAAACTGTTACCTGTACACTGTTAAGGCCATCAGTCACTCACTCACACCTATTTTACTTTGTATAAATATCACTATGTTTTTGAATAAACCAGAACAGCAACTTCATGCGAACTGGTGTCTGTTTTATTATGATCGTAATATTAACCGCGGACCTTTTCTTTAATAAATAAGATACATTCCTTCCTTGACTTTTTATATACATTTAAATCTATTTTGACATGCACACACAAGTGAAATCACTAGGTGTTTCTTGATACATGTATTATAACATCCTTGGCAAAAATATTTTTTTTCAAATATTTGCTTTTTCTAAAGCCAAACTATAATGAAATTTGAATCAAATCCAAAATGCTTTGAAACATTTAATTTTTACATGAATACTATTGTGTAATGGGATGACATAATATAAAGTGATAATTATTATATATACAGCTTGATATGAATTAATTTGCAGTGTTGCAACCAGTTAAAAAAAAAACGTATTTAAACAACAATTTGCAGCCAATCTAACTATAAATGGAGCAATTTTCTGATGTAACATAAAAATGTACAAATGTACAAAAAAGAGATCAAGCACTAAAGATTCAAACTGACCTGTAATGGACTGTAGGTGCGCACAGAACAGGGACCAAGTGTGCGCTAATTAATTGCTATGATCTCACTATTGACAGAGTTTACCAGATCCACCTCAATCTCGCAGCTGAAACTTAATTGCCTTGACCCCTCTGCTCATTTATCAATGCTCTAAGCCAGAAGGTGAGTGCACTAGCACTCGGCCCTGGCTCGCGGTAATGAAAATTTTGTACAGTTTCTTCATTAAGCATCCAAATAGAATGTTTATGTGCTGCCTCTCTAAACCAAGTCATCGACCCAAAATCCTCTCCTACGTAAGCATATATTCAGATATGTCAGTAGAGAGAAGATTTGCAGAATGCAGAAATTGATAGATGAGATAAGACCTTTGAAGTAAGGGGTTTTGCAATCTACTGATAAAGATTATGTTCCTTCATTGGAATGCTAAGAATACAGCTGGAGAGGATCACTGCTGCTTTTCCAGCTCTGACAATTCTCACTTTTGTGCTTGTGATGTAGCATATAGAAATTTCTCCCCTAGTGTGGGGCACTTTTTTCCAGATTTTGTTCCGGCAATTATTGGGCTTTGCCACTGTCAAGAGGACAGTGCTGTCCATCATAACTAATAAAGAGCAATTAGAGTTAGGGATGAGCGAACGTGAATTTAAAACTCGATCTCGCTGCAAATTCGGTCGTTCTAGCTTACCGTATTTTAAGCGAGAACAGCCAGTGTAAATACGCCTATCAAGATTGAATTTTAAATAAAAAAAAATAAAAAAAAAAACAAACAAACCGCTTTTTAGAACAACCCCTTCGAAATACCAGCCCTTGCATTGAAGTTAGGCCATTGCACACTACTTCCTGTTGTTCTGAGATGGCCCAGTTTGTTCTAACAGGTTTTTGGTCCTTTTAGCCCTCCCAATTTTGGGACAAGCTATCTTTGCTCGGGCAAAGCAGAGTTTTCCCCCAATTTCAGACATAGCAGGGATGCCATGTTTAAGCCATCAAGCAAATTTGAGAGTACCTTTCGAAGCTGCCATCAGATGGCTGCTAAGCATGCCCATGGAGGGCAATGCTGGGAAAATCTGTTTGTGAGTTCTACTTTCCCTAATTAATAAAGCTCTCCAAGGCTGAGAGGTTACACAGCAAACCTGGAAAGTAATTTGCTATTTGCAAATGTTTTCAATCCTGGTCCAGATCTATTCCAAGGTTTGCTGGATCACCAAGCTTCACTGATGAAAGTGTATCCTCTTCAGCTTTGGAGAGCTTAAATAAATCGGGCCCGTTATTCACCTTTCCTGACGAGCTTAATGGCAGCATACATCCCCCACATTTTGCGGGGATGGCTAGCTCAGTAACAGGAAGCCTATTTGGCATTGTAAATTTGTAATCATCATACCTAAGTGAATATAGGAGGTTATATTTATTAGTAGGTATAGGTAAAATTTATTGATAGTAGGTATACAGTATTATTTTTATAAAACAGTTTTATAGAATAAAAGGGGGCAAATCAAGGAAGGAAAGGTAGAATGCTAGAAGCAGGTAACTATAGATCAATAATCCGGACATATTGTATAAAGGGTATGTGAAACTATTTAGAGAGAAGATTTATAAACACATTATACTTTATAAGGTATGATCAGTTTTCTCATCATTTAATTGTGTTTCTTATAATATACTGGTGAGAAAGGTGATAGTTTAGATAGAAGATATTTGGAAGCTGGTAACAAACTGTTGAAAAGACGGAAGTCAAAGTGTAATTGGCTATGGAGCATGTAAGTTAGCAGTGGTACCACCCTGGGCCCAGATCTTTTTAATTTAGTAGCCATCAGGTGGATGACATAGATATTAATATTGCCATTTGGCTGACTATAATATTGTATATAAAGCTACCTAAATCTTCAGGGTAGTGATATATTACAAAAGCATCTCGACAAAAAGGGGTAATTAAAGCATAACTTTGTAAAAAAAAATGCTAAGGGAAAATTTGTATGCCAAAATTATAGTTCTGATAAAAAAAAAATCACCTTTATCCCAGAACTGTTTTTCAATATACACTGAATAGGGTAAATGTGCAGAGCAATGTGCACTCCCGGATCATTCATACTTTACTCTTCACATCTTTAAGACCTTTTACATACAATGAAAAGACATGCTTCCAATTTTGTACTTACTTTGGACTAACTTGTCTGATAATTGTAATATATTTTGTTTCCTTTCGCTTCGCCCTGAATTCTATACAGTAAATTTGCCAAATTAAGATTTTTTTTACAGCAAAAATGCTGAGTGGATAATAATACAGGTACTCCCTGAGTTAAGGACATCGGACATACGGACAACTCCTAGATACGAACAAAGCTTCCCTGCTCCCTCGTGTGCAGGACCGAGCCTTGATGTCCTGAATGACATCATTGAACTGACACCACACTGCCTAATAATATGTTGAGACAAACATCTGTCCTAATTGCATTGTAATTGTAAATGTAATCAGGGCCGCCAGCAGGGCAGGACAAGCAATTCTATACCGGGCCCAAATAAAAATTTGACCTTTGCAATGCTGGAATATTTAAACATTGTAGAAGGGGGTTCTGAATGTTTGTCTGGTATGGGGCCTAACTTGGATCTTGGACCTTGGCAGCATAAAAACCTTTTAGTAGTGGATCTCTGGTCATTTGCTTACAGACCGATATATGTATATGAGGCCTCTTACCTGGGTATAACCATACAGATTCAACAGCTGAGCCATTTGGAGAGTGGTATCTGATCGGAGGTCTCCAATGAAACCAGCCACGTTATCCCGCTCCATACAGGAATAATTTGGAGCTTCCTTTGTATGTCCGGACAAGATTTGTAGAACATCTTTTGTAGCTTTCTTCAAATCTCCACAAGAATCATACACATGATATCCCAGAGTGACATTGGGCAGAATATCCGGATTGCGGTTTATGTCATAAATAGCAAATATAAAAGCCAAAAGATGAATATATTCTCTCCTGTGAACACTGGAAATATGGGAAATGGGATTTGTGAGTGCCTACATTGCCATTGTGCAAATTCCAGGAATAAAAACAATGCTGGGCATCTTTAGCACCTGGCTGGATCATTTTATTATCTTTTACCTGAAACTTTCTTTTTCTCTTTTTTTCCATAAAGAATATTATGTTTTGTAGAAGTTCTATCCAATTTCTCTCCAGCTTTATACAGAATGAAAACAACAATAAAAATTGTTCACTATTCTCTGTATGATTTACCCCTCTGATTATGTTAATTTACATAAATGTAATCTGTTTTACTTCAAGGACTTTTACTTAAGTTCACCCAGTTTTTATAATTCACACATCTGCCTGTTACACTGCTTTGGCATATTTTTTTTACTTAAAATTTTATGTTTAATATACCTTTTTAAACATTAATATTGTCACCAGAGGTATAAAAAAGAAACATTGTATTCATGAGTGACAAGTACCCTTCTCAGAACTATTAGGGGGTGGAAAAGACTTCAGATGTGTCAACTGTGTGCTTGGCCATTCAGCAAATGGCAGCATAAGGCCACATACACACGTGCAGTTATTGTCGTTTGAAAGGATCTTTCATGACCCTTTCCAACAACCAAGGACTGCACCGTTCTGCTCCATAGAGGGGGGAGGGGGAGAATGACGGAACAGCACCCTGCTGTGCGCTCTCCCCATTCCCTTGCATTAGGATCATTCGTCGTCCATTGTTCTTGGATCTGCCAGTAAGATCGTTCAAACAATGGACGACGAGCACTGTACACACACCAGATTCTCGTCCAAAATCGTCCCCGAGCCAAATATTGGGCGAGAACCATTGGACGTGTGTACATAGCTTAACCTCCCAACCGCTAACCCCATACTTTTCCATGCAAAAAATTTTTGCAACTATGGATAAACCCGTACTTTTTCGTCTATATTAAAATCTCACTTACCTGGTCCCGCTGTGCTCATCCAGCGTCGGGTCCGTGTTCCAGCGTCGGGTCCGTGTTCCAGCGTCGTCCTCCAGCATCGGGTGTCCTCTCCTCAGAAGAAAAAGCCGGCCGGCTTCCTCTTCTAAGCCAGCTGGCTTCCTCTCCCTCCGTTCTGTCCAGCGTCGGTCGCTGGACAGAAAAAAAAAAATACTCACCTTCTCCCTCCGCTCCTCCGGACACGTCTTGTATCTTCTGTGTTCAGCCGGCGAGTGCAGTGATGATCACCGGGGTTTCCCGGTGACGTCGCTGCATGCGTCGGTGCGGGTGGGAGGCGGGGCGGGAAATTCAAAATTTTGTATTGAGTTCTTTTGTATTGAACTCAATACAAAAAAGCTGTATTGAGTCCAATACAAAGAAATCCTTATATATTATATATATAATTGTATTATATATATTATATAAGCTACTGTACATTACATTATACACTATTTTTTTTTTAAACTTTTTTTGGTTTTTTTAAAGATTTTTTTTTTTATTAAATGTATAAAATTTTGGACATATTTCGGTAAATTATGCGGTAATTCAGTGAATTAGAGCCTACAATCCAAAATAAATTTCCATGCAAAAAATGTAACACTTTTTGCATGGAAGTTTGGAAAGAATTAGAATACCCGGAGTTCGCGTACGCGTCCCTCGGTGATTCCTGGTGATGTCCGTGCATGCGCCCGTCGATGAGGGTCGTAGCGGAATATTCAAATATTTTGTATTGGATTCAATACAAAGTCCTGTATCCAATCCAATACAAAATAATAGAAAATTGATTTATGTGGTTTTGTCTATAGGTATGTGACGGACACTAGGGAGGTGATTTAGAAAAATATATTACTATACAGTATACCGAATTGTCGCATTTTCAGTATTTTTCATTTATTTATGTATTCTTGTTTAGGCTGATTTTTGTGTATTTTAATTTTATTAAAAGTATTTATTTTTTACATGATTGTGTGTTTCAAACATTTTTTATATTCATGATATCTACTAGAACCCTGTTCGGACATATTTCTGTAAATTACAGGTCTACAATTTAAAAAAAAAAATTCATTAAAACCTGTAACTCTTTTGGTACAGAAATCTAGACCTCAGTGTAACGCCCAGGTGGTTAAGGAAAACACTGGCATTAACACATAGCACGACCATATGTTCTCAGCTTTCTAGGAGAGGGACATAAATAAAGGGTTAAAGCAGCATTCTGAGTATTATGTCACTTTCTTTGAATCAGTCTTGGCTCTTTAAATTTCAAAAGTCCTGCCCATGAGGAGATACCACAATGTCTTTACAAATTGTGTAATGTACACAAATAAATATACAGGAGCTACAAATCCCTTAATTCTGCTATTACACTGGTTATGTGGGGTTCACTGCCTTGCATAATTAAATAATTATGCAAAAAACATGAACAGGTCATCCAAAGGGCTCTACTATCAAATACTAAACCCAATTCAAATTTTATTTGAAATCAGCTAAATACTAGTGTTGATGTTCGAATTCAGGTTGTCCCTATATTTGACCGGAATATGGCTGTTCGAATTTGAACCCGACCCGAAAATCACGGGATTCGACAGCAAAAATTCGGGAGGAAAAAAAAAAAAAGGGACACTCTCCCTTTTTTTTTTGCTCTGCTCCGTGAGTTGCTGAGGAAAGGGAAATCCTGATGATGCCTTTGCTGTCATCAGGGTTTCCCTTTCCTCAGGGAGCAGAGCAATCAGCGGAGCTTTACTATGCAGACAGCTCTGCTCCACTGATCCTGGAGGCAATACAAGGGCAATAGAGGTTGAATGGAGATACTGCCCCTGATTCATCATTAAAATCCGCGATCGCTGGAAGCGCGATAATACGCGCGACCAGCGATCGCGGATTACCGCGGTCCGGGACTCGAGGATGCGCGTACAATCACATCCTGAATCTGCCGGCCAGATTTCTGCCATGCGCAATAGGGGTCGCGAATCTGCCAATTAAGGCAATTACATTTCAGATGCGCAATTAAGGAGGATCTAAGCACAATGGTGAGATCATAGTAATTAATTAGCGCGCACCTGCTCTG
>NC_092860.1:152869360-152962589 GCF_032062135.1 Pyxicephalus adspersus | reverse complement strand
GTTGGTGGATTATATATGAACGATCATATTGTTACAGCATGTACAGAATTGTGCACAATATGATTGTTCAAGTATAATCGTGCATAATCTTTGATCGGTCATAATCGTTCATTTTGTAACAATAATTATTGGAAGTGTGTACCTAGCTTTAGCCTAAAATTGATTTGACAGGTGCACTTTATTCTTCATGTGAAGTACAGGGGTATGTAATAGTGTTATGTATCTTTTTATATTGTATCTTTTTATGTATCCTTTTACAATGTATCTTTTTACATTTTGTATATTTTTATGTATCCTTTTACAATGTATTCTTTTACATCTGTTTGGAGGCTGTAGAAGCTCCACACAGTGCTGAAAAAAACCTGAATTTTCCTCCCATTGACTTTAATGGTGTTCGAATTCGATGTTCGACCACCCAAATTTTTTTGCTATATTCGAGCGAGTAGCTGCCGAATCGAAAAGTGAGCTATTCGACCAACACTACTAAATACATTCCAGATGCATAAAAAATGTGCAAAGTCTCATGGACTATGTTCTTTAAAAAATAGCCAAAGCCTGAGCCTCTGGGTAAAAGTGCCCTGTTCTCTGTGTAAAATCTGCTCAGCACATCCCCAGGCAGTCAGAAACAGAGAGATTCCTGCATGAGCTTTACTGATTACCGAGATCTGTCTCAAACTGGTCAGGGGATATTTTGGCCCTCTGTAGAGAGACCACCACTTCCACACTGGGTGTGGAATTCAAATATTGCTACCTCTTGCTATTTTTCAAAAAAGGCAGAAACATTTCTGTCCTACTGTACAAAACACACATATTTCAGTCTGATACCTCTTGCAAGCTATCCAAAAAGCCATGAAAAAGTCTGTATTTCTCTCAAAAAAAATACAGATATTTTACTCTGATAGCACTTGCTATATATCCACAAAGCCAAAAGAAATTCTGTATTTCTCTCAAAAAAATACAGTTATTTTATTCTGATGTTTTTTTATCCACAAAGCCAGAAAAATTTCTCTTAAAAAGCAGATATTTATATCGGATAGTACTCGTTATCTATCCAAAAGGCCAAAAAAATGTCTGTATTTCTCTCCAAAAAATACAGATATTGAACTAAAAGATCACTTGCTATATATAAACAAAGCCAGAAACATTTCTGTATTTCTCTCAAAAAATACAGATATTTAAACCTGATATCACTTGTTATCTATACAAAAGGCCAGAAAAATTTCTCTCCACAAAATACAGATATTTAACTCTGATAGCAATTGCTTTATATCAACAAAGCCAGAAAAAAAATCTGTATTTCTCTAAAAAAATACAGATATTTAAATCTGAAAAAAGTTCTTCCCAGGAATGCGGTACTGTAGGACAGCAGCAGCAGCAAACTGTTGAAAGCAGCAGCACAAGTTGTCAAACAGGTGCGAGATGTGTGCGGAGGACAAGTACGCTAGTGAATTTATTGAGAGGGCGGACTACAATCATACAGCCACGTCATGCGGAGAGTAGCCATGTCCGCCGATCCCCTACTGCAGCCTTACTGCACGCTTAGCAAGATCCAGCGCCAACACAGTCTGCCACTGCATGGACTCATTTGTGATACTGTAACTAGATGGAACTCCACCCTGCACATGCTCCAGCGTCTGTGTGAGCAAAAGCTAGCCATTCAGCATTACATGGTCAGCGTGGTGCATGGAGGCAGCGGTGCCCTTGGTACAGCCATACAACTTACCAAAAATAGCAGTGACCAGTGGCTGCAGATGGAGACGCTATGCAAGGTACTGGCCCCCTTTGAGCAGGAGTGGTCAGGCTGGAATGATGTCATACCCATCATCTTTCTGCTTGATAATACCCTGTGTGGGCTGATGGAAAGTGGTGATGGGAGAGGAGGGGAAGAAATGGGGGAGGACGATGAGGGTGACATTACACTCCATAGCGCACAGCCAGCATTAGGAGGAGTAAGAAAAGACATTGGCCAGCATCATGAGTTTCAAGAGGAGGAGGAGGAAAATGATTATGATGATGACCATGTTGGGGCTGCTGGACAGGACCTGTCAAACTGACATTTGTGCTGTCACGCCGCAGGCATTGTGCGGGCGATGGAACAACAGGAAATGCTGCAGCATGAAGAGGAGGAAGAGCCCAGGGAACACCTCTTTAATATGTGTGTCCACATGTTGCAATGCCTACAGAGGGACCCCCGCATTTGCAGCATCCAAAGGGGGATGATTACTGGCTGGTCACCCTTCTAAATCACCGCTACATAAACAAAATGTCACAGTTTCTACCCAACCAGGCGCAAGAGAAAGAAAAGGTGAGCGGCCTGAGCAGAATACTATGTGACCGGCTGTGTGGGGAGTTCCGCGCACCACATTCCACACCGGGAGCTCACACTCCTGTAGCAGCGGCAGCAGCAGCATTAGCAGTAGTGCCAGCAGGCAGCACACATCCAAAAGTGTAGGCCAAAGAAGGGGGGATTTTCTGGATGCCTGACGAAACCTGATGCGGTCACCTCAAACAAGTGAAGTGCAGGGGCATAACCATTGAGAAGGGATGAAGCGCATGGTGCACGATTACGTTGGCTCTTTTCTGGCTGGTGGTGGTGGTGTTGACAACAGCAGTTACAAGGAGGATGCCTGTCCTGACAGTAGTGAGGCCATTACTTCTTGGGTCAACAGGCTTGAAATCTGCCCGCAGTTGGCACAGTATGCCATCAAGCTTCTTTCATGCCCGGCATCCAGTGTTCTGTCTGAAAGAACCTTTGGTCACAGACTATCATTCACGACTGTTGCCCGAAAATGTCAATGGCCTCACCTTTTTAAAAAATAAACGAAAGGTGGGTTACTAACAACTATAATATTCCCACTGCAGATCTCACTGATTGATTGACACAAGGACTCACTAGGTCAACCGACATGCCTCTGTGAACCCATACTGCTCCTGTGCTGAGTCTGTGGCTGCCTATCAACCAACACCCTGTCAGCTGAGCCTGCCTCGGTTGAATTTTTCCGCTAGTTATCGCAACGTCCAGGGGTGGCATTCATCGTCAGTGTCATGCTTGCCATTCTGCCAGCTAGCAACATACTTTACATTTCTGCTGCTTCCGGGAGGCCAAACAAACTGCAGATGAAAACCCCCAGTGCTGCCACACTGATAGGTACCATTAACTTTGCCTAATTTTTAAGCATTGTATTGTAAGATTGAGGGTTGGCATTCATGTCATCCACTTCACGATGCAAACTAGCAATATCATGCTGCAAACTAGCACACTTCAGGGTGTCATTGACAATGCACTACACCCAGCTCTAAATGCCAGTTACCAATGCCATCCACACTCCGTCTCAGGGCCCACCGCCTACACTTCCTGCTGTTGCTGCTGCTGCCTGCCTAGTAACCAGCTCTAGATGGCAGTTACCAATGCTGTCCACGCTCCATCTCAGGGCCCACCGCCTCTTCCTTCTGCTGTTACTGCTGCTGCCTGCCCAGTACCCAGCTCTGGATGCCAGTTACAAATGCTGTCCACACTCTTTCCCAGGACCCACCGCCTCCTCCTCCTGCTGTTGCTGCTGCCACCCTCCCAGTACGCAGCTCTAAATGTTATTTACCAAATGACATCCACACTCCGTCTCAGGGCCCACCGCCTACTCCTCCTGCTTTTACTGATGCTGGCTGCCCAGTAACCAGCTCTAGATGCCAGTTACAAATACCGTCCACACTCCATCTCAGAGCCCACCGCCCCCTCCTCCTGCTCTTACTGCTGCTGCTTGTCCACAACTTTATGGGTGGTAATCCTAACACATGTCATCCAGGTCATGTTGCCAGCTAGCAATTATTATTATTAATTAACAGGATTTATATAGCGTAAACAAACTATGCATGTAAATGCAATTGGGGTGCATGCATTAAGTAGCAATGTGGTTTCCTGCTGTTTTGAGGGCAGGGACTGTTGCTAGTGGGTTGAGTTCACCCTTTCTGAATGTCTTAATGTTGATGCTGCCTTCTGGACGCTGTCAATCACGCAAAAATCCTATTTGCCGGCCATTTTTCTGGAAAACCACATAGTCTTTTGGAACTTGTATTTTTTCCTTGTTTCCACTGTTCTCCTACATTTACCTAGCAAATTTGATGGCTCTAAAATGTATAGGGGCTTTGTAATAATGTTTAAAGTTGGCCCATTGACTTTAATTGAATTCGTGAAATCGATTCGCCAAAATTTTGCTAACCCACGGTAAGTTCGAGGAAATTTTAGCGAGACTGTCAGAGGCCTTCTCGCTCATCCCTCTTAATACAGTGACTGCAAAATATCAGTGCCAAGCCACATTCTGGTACTTTTTGTTCCACATTTATCTGCCTAACTCAGCACTGGTGCAGGCACAAAGGAACAGCCTTTAGGATTACTAATTACTACTGGCCCAGTGCAATGTTGGAACCAACCAAGTACACCTAACAAACAAATCAGCAGTCCCAATTCTAACATTTATATCTTCAAAGGCTCCATTTACAGTGACAATGCCATAAATAAAGCACCAGGACTCCCAACACTAGATCATTTTTTTTGCAAACATTTATTGCTTGGATATGTCTGCTTACAGCATGTTTGAGCTATAGACCTGAAAAATGTATGCTGTATATGAGGCCCAGAAAAGTGCCGGAATTCTTTACCCTTGTACTTTGTTCTGTGTCAAAAATCATCATGGTAAAATATCAATAGCATTTGTATCCTCACACTTCTTTTATGACATGTAAGATAGACATGTGGTACTGCAACTACAACATAATCATACATAAATGTGTGTAATGTGTAGGTCATCATAAATATTTCATGTTAATTTAAATGTTTTTCTTCCCTACTTAATGAATCTTTGCATGTCATAGCTGACTCACACTGAACACATGAGATTGTAGAATAAGCTTCCCTTCCAACGCCACTCTGGCACTGCAGAATGGACAGTGAATATTCCTCCTATAATGATGTCTCCTTCTTGAGAATACTTATACTCAAATGTATAATTCCTCATAGTCATATCACATTGGTGAGCAGAGTTCTCTGGGTCGGACATGCTGGGTGTCACACACAAAACCGAAGCCAGAATTCTTCTATACAGGTTATGAAGGCACTAAGGCAGAATCTGTGATAAACTGGATGTAATTCTTTCTCTTCTTTCAAGCATCTGATTTCTGACAGATAGAATCCTAATACTGATTTCAGGGCTCTGGTGAAGGATGTGAGAGTGTTGGGTTTTTAAAGCATAAGACGGTTATTTTTTACTGATACAATAGAAGATAAATATTGCAGAACTTAAAATAAAATAAAATGAAAAAAGTCCACAAGGAGTGTTTCCTATTAAATTTACCAAGTAACTCACATAATCTACAATTGTAACACCTATTACTTTATACAAAACATTGATGAAGTGGAAAATCCAGATGATTTATAAAAGATAAATGTTGCTGTTAAGATTCAGGACAATCATGAATACAGCCTATTGCTCATTTGATCTGTTTGGGCTATACCCCAACAATGTCAATATTCACTTACCAAAAACTTGGTTGCAAGATGGACTGTCTAATAATGACCACATGCATCATTGTGCAACTGGATAAGAGAAGGAGACTGTAGAATCCACGTTTGTACCAAACATGGATTTTACCGTCTCCTGCTCTTTTTCAGTTGCAGAATGATGCACATGGTCGTTATGAGACAGTTCATCTTGCAACCAAGTTTTTGTAAGTGTGGCAGGTGTTCAGTTTACCATCTAAATCAGAGGTCACCAACCTTTTCGGACCTTCGGACCACTAAATGCATGGATACCATGCACCGTGCCATGTGTAACTCAAAGGGGAAGAAACTTCACCCGGAGTGATATCATAATGACAGAACCTGTGCACTCTCCCATCGAAGGTCTGTGTCCAAAGACAACCCTCCTACCACCCTGTACAGGAGACATGGTCCCCGACTCTGGCCAGTGCACTCCCCCAGCGGGGTCAAGAGAAGGATCCCGCAGGGGGAGTGCACTGGCCAGAGTGGCAGACCAGGGGGCACATCTGCCAGAGCTGTGGACCACGGGTTGGCGCCCACTGATCAAAATTTCATGGTGCTTGCCTCATTGAAACCCCATAAAAGCAATGGCAAGCTCTGCCCACCATTTCAGTGTAAACACATGAACTGGTCTGTTTGACAGGGCTCTTCTGCTTGTAGCCAGAAATACTAGATGTTAGGTCTTCAGCTTCCACTGAAGTAAGGGCTGGAATTTGTACCTGGGGTGGAAAAGTCAATCTGTGTGGAACTGTGCTTGGCAATCACTATAAGCAGGCAGATTCCCTCTGGACTGTTACTAATCTGTAGTAGGCTAGTCAGTGTAGGCAGACTAGTTCACTCAGGACTGTTACTGATCTGTAGTCAGGTCACTGTAGGTAGGCTGGTTCACTCTGGACTTTTATCGATCTGTAATACAAAACATAACCAAATCAGGAACTTTTAAGACAGCAAAAACTTGTACTTACCAAGCCAATCAAAATCAAACTATAAAAATACCATTTGTATTATCTGTATTAAAAATCAATAGATACAGATCAACATCTTGGGTATTTAGTTAGTTGTCACAAACTATCAAAGTGGATCTCTGGGTGATTTTATTCTCTAAGCTTTTTGCGGTAATTGAGTTGGCTTCATCAGAAGATCTAGAGAATTTACATATAATAATAGTTTAAGGTAATCATTCTACATCAAATATAAATTATTAATAGGCATATTTACCTCCCTGATGGTTTTCCAGAGTGTGGCTCGAGGTGAACTTTATGTACCAAAAATGTACCAGTAACCCCAAACCACACTCTGCCCAAGTTAGCAGAGTTACCCAGTCATCATGGTGGACGGAAACCAGGGCTTGAAGATATTGCCCCAAGGACTTATTGACTCCTATTATCTGCCCAATAGTCTGTAGATGGTAGGCTAAAGAGAACTCTGCAGAGATGTCCAGGGATTTGCAGAAGCCTTTCCAGAAGTGGGAAGTAAATTGCACCTCACGATCTGACACAATATTAATAGGAATACTGTGAAGTCGGAAAGTTTCCCAAATGAAGATTGGCACCAATGCTGCTGCAGATGATAAGCTTCCTGATAAAATCCATGGCTAGATGACACCAAGGTTCTGTGGGAATAGGTAGTGGAAGGAGTGGGCCTTCAGGGCGCAGGTGGCAGACATTCTTTGAGCACAGACAGCAAGGGCTTGACATAGTCTGTCACATCCACAGCCACCAGTACTGTCGGGAGAGAAATGTAAAGGTTCTGTGTCCGCCTGGATGACCAGAAAGTTTTGAATTGTGTGCCCAACGTGATATTTTGGTACAGAGCTGGGGAGGCACCAAGGTTTTACCAGGAGGGATAGCAGATTCCTGGATAGAGGTCAAGGCTGGGAAGTGGGCTGGAGGGATTATAAACGGTGTTCTAGTTTGGTGAAGACATGGGCACCACGAAGATGGTCAAAGAGCCCGGGGATAAGAGGCAGCATGTAGTTGTTCCTAATGGTGATGGCATTCAGACCACAATAGTCAATACAGGGACTAAGATTCCCATCTTTCTTCTGGACAAAAAAAAAATCCTGCGCCAATAGGGGAAAAGGACTTGTGAATAAATCTTCAGTGTAGGTTTTCTTTGTACTCACTCACATAGCCTTAGTCTCAGTGAGATTGAGAGGGTATACCCGACCTCTGGAAGGTGTTGAATTAGGTATGAGGTCTATAGCACAAAGGACCAGTGCGGAGGAAGTTGCTCAAGGCTTGGATTTGGAAAAGACAAAGTCCAAGTACTGGGTATGGATGGATGGGGCAACCTCCAATGTGGAGAGAGCAAGCGGCTTGAGAGGCCTGAGCTTAGTCAAACACTGGGAGGGGCAAGAAGGGCCCTAAAGCAAAACCCCTGGATTAGACCAATCCAACAGTTCTCAAGAGCCTCTTGTGGTGAGGATGTTGCCCTGCTGGTTACCTCCAGGTTCCGTCCTTGGGCACACCAAGAGACACGGTACCAAATCACAAGGCAGAAGAATTGTCAAAGAAGGCTAGGGTCATGGCAAGCAGCAAACAAGAGAGGTCAGGTCACAATCCATGGGCCAAATACCAGGGATCCAGGAAAAAAACACCAGCGACATGTTACTCTGCCCTGAGAGAAGTGTGAGGGTACAATTACTGAGCTCTCATTTCAGAATGTTAGTTGTTGGTTGATCATGCTGTGGTTTTTCAATCAACGGTTTATGAGTCTCTGACACAGATAGCATAGAGGTAAAAAAAAAAAAAAAAAAAAAAATTCTTTCATATACAATATGCGTTTTTAAGGTCTCTGACCTAAAAATAATGCAAGACATATCCAAGCAATAAAGTTTTTTAAAAAAATAGTCAATGATGAAAGTCCCTTTTCTTCCCAGAACATTACGCCAATTAAAATGGAGCCTGTGAGGATAGAAATGTAAGCATTATTATTGTCGGTCTATTTATTAAGGTGTACCAATTGTTCCAAGATCATACTGACCCGGTATTAGTCAGCAGCATAACATGGGCATCTTCTAGCATAGCACAGTGACTCAGATGTTCAGTAGTGTGGTTCTCCTCACACAAGCTGGTGATGGGACAACACCTGTAAATATTACTGAAATGCAGTGAAGATGCTCTTGCAAGTTAGAGATAAAACTCTGCTATCAGTAAAGTTCCCAGATTGTTGGAGACCACTGGCCCTGGCTCTTGGTTCATGTTGGAAAGAACCAAAATTTAGCTAACTTGAACTGAAAATTTGATTAGATTTTCCAATTAGTAATATTTTATATATATGAGAGCAAATGACGTGCGTGAGGCAGTAAACTGCACAGAATTGATGATAATCTTGCAAGTTTCTATATTAACTGTGTTTGATGCAATAAACTGGCAATTGAACACTATTGGGTTGCCTCTCTGACATCTTTTTGAGGTTTTTTGACGTATCATTATTATAGGATTTATACAGTAACAGAGCAAGTTGATTTACAGAGCAAGTTGAAAAGGATGAGGAAGATCATTTCACAGAGTTGGGGCAGCTCTAGAAAAGCCTTGGAGCCGTGCGCGTGATGAGGTTATGAGTAAGGAAGTCAGTTGTAGGTCATCGGAGGAGTGGAGAGAGCGGCTGGGGAGTATTTTTTTTTTTACCATGTCGGGAAGGTAGGTAGTACAAGAACTTTGGAGGGATTTCTAGGCAAAGCATAGGAGCTTGGCTTTGATTCTAAGGTGAAATGGAAGCCAATGAAGAGAACTACAAAGAGATGCAACTGAAGAAGAGTGCTGGGAAGAATAGATGAGTCTGGCTGCAGCGTTCTTTAGAGATTGTAGAGGGGAGTGTCGGGTTAGTGCAATACCAGAGAGGAGGAGGTTACAGTAGTCCAGACGAGAGATGATAAGAGCATGTACAAGGAGTTTGGTGGTCTCGGGGACAGGTAGGGGCAGATTTTGGAGATGTTGGGTAGGTGAAAGTGACAGGATCTGGAAATGTTCTGTATATGGGGGGTAAATGAGAGGGCAGAGTCAAAGGTGACACCAAGACAACATGCCTGAGGGAAGGGCCGAATAACAGTGTTGTTAACAGTTAGATTAATGATAGGGGGAGAGTTGGAATTTGACGGGGGGGGGGGGGGGGTTGGTGATGATGAGTTCTGTTTTATCAAGGTTGAGCTTCAAATATCGGTCAGACATCCACAATGAGATGGCTGAAAGGCAGCATGAGACCTTATCCAGGACTGAGGGAGACAGGTCAGGGGTTGACAGATAGATCTGAGTGTCATTAGCATACAGATGGTACTGTAAACCCAAGGAGGATATGAGACTACCGAGAGAGGAGGTGTACAGAGAAATGAGAACTGGTCCAAGGACTGACCTTTAGGGAACACCAACAGGGAGGAATTACCATTGCAAGAAACTTGAAAGGAGCGGTCAGACAAATAGGAAGCAAACCAAGTCTGTCTTTCTACAGACAGTAAAAACTGCCAGATGTGTCCTGAAAATGAATGGCCGAATGATGCAAAAAATTTTTGTGTTCCCAAGATTAGAGTATTTGTGAATATGAGAAGGATGTTCTTGTAATCATTTTTTCGGTGTCTTCTGTCCTATTTGCTGCCACATCTGTCTTTATCCTTGGAATATTTTTCTGGTTTCGGAGCACTCCCATGGTCAAAGCCAATAACCGGAACCTCAGCTTCATTCTGCTCTGCTCTCTCACTCTGAGTTTCCTTTCTGTGTTCCTGTTCCTTGGCCGTCCTGTGGATATCACTTGTATGCTGCAACAAATCTTCTTTGGAATTGCCTTTACTATCACGGTGACTTCTATCCTAGCCAGAACCATCATGGTCTTCATTGCTTTCAAAGCCACCAGACCTGGAGTCAAACTTCCCAATACAGTCATGTTGTTCTGCTCATCCATTCAGGTTATGAATGGGATTCTTTGGTTGTCCATCCCTCCACCATTTCAGGAGTATGACATGCACTCCTATCCTGGGAAGATCACCATACAATGCAATGAAGGCTCAACATTGGCCTTTTATATCACATTGGGTTATATGGGGTTTCTGGCAGCTGTGAGTTTTGTTCTGGCTTTCATGGTGAGGACATTACCTGACAGTTTTAATGAGGCCAAGTACATCACCTTCAGCATGCTGGTGTTCTGCAGTGTGTGGATTGCCATGATCCCGGCCTATCTGAGCACCGAGGGAAATACATGGTGGCTGTGGAGATATTCGCCATACTGACCTCCAGTGCTGGGGTTTTATGCTGTATATTTTTTCACAAAGTGCTTTTTCACACATTTTGCTTTTTAAATCTGACCTGTACACAAGAAAAGAAAAAGCATGCTAGAGAAAAGAATGCCATAAATATGCATATGTAGTCAGCATAATAATAAAATAATTATTTAAGAAAATTAGTAACATATCATCCTGTAGAACATGAAACTTCTCTGATTACATTTTGTAATAATTAGTATTAAATTAAACATTTTCATGAACTTGCATCCTGGGAATTCCATTTACTTTTATTTGTCCACTCAAATAATGTAGAGATTGTTTACTATCAGAATGAACACAGTGCTTTTCCCTTGTAGGGGTTCTCAACATGGCTCTTCATATTATATATCCAGCCTTTGGCTAGTTTTTCCCAGCTTGGCTGTACGGGCCCTGTGGAATTCTTGTAGTAAATCTCACTGAGCTGGACAGTGACCCCCAACTCTCATCAGACAACAATATGGTCACAGTCCGTGTTCAGACAGCCACGGGCTCATGCTCTTGGTGTGTATACACACTAATACTACTCTAACTTCAGAATTACAATTTACAGAACAGCTGTTAATCTTTTGTTTTACTTTTAAGGGATTTTTGACCATCCCTAACAATCTGGATGTAATGGAATGTTTACAGGTTTTGCATTTACCTTGGGAATTTAAAAGCTATCTTTAAAAATATATTTTGTAGACTTTGTGTTTCTTCTGGGGCCTGTTCTCACAAGTTTGTGAAAGTATAGGCCCTACAGATTAAGACGGTGCTATGTAAATTTTAAATTAGTCATATTTTAGTTAAATTAGTCATATTGTTTGCCTTTGTGCCTATTATACTCTAAATTCAAACTAAAATACATTCAGACTACTTTACATTTGTAGTTTTAGTGCAAGAAAGCACAATGCAAACCTGGCTATTTATTAAAACAATAAGGATGAGGCTGCACCAAATAGATTATTAGAATCTTTATTATACTCATACTATTATATTATACTGTAAACTAAATTTTTATGAAAAACAATATACCTCTTTTAGACATATAAAACCAGAAAGAAATGAACCCCACAGGAAGTATAAAAACACACGGTACATTCCAATGTGGGGATATAAACAAACGTAACCACCATTTGAACTGTCAAACCATGGAAGTAATTGATCTTATTATGTGTATATGTGGCAGATTATTTGGGCAACTAATTTACAAACATGTATACTCGATCCTAAACTGGAAAATTACAACACCTATTAGTTTCCATGTTAGCACCAAACACAAACTTGATGCAAACTGCATTAAATTTGCATCCCTTGAACTCCCCATGTCTCCCTGAGCCCCAGAGGGGGTGACCTGGATAAAAAAAATATTCCAACAAGTAACCAAATGGATCTTCTTTTTGAAAGCTAATTACGCCCCAGGACTCAATGGGATATTTAGCTTTAAACCTTCTTTGTAATCATACCTATCTATATGCTGAAAACAACTCTTCGTCGTATAAATGATTTGTTTAAATATATGTTGCTATATGATGGCATCGTACAATCTGAAATGTTCATACAGCAGGACATGACAATATTATATGTATGAATAAAAACATCAAAATTCATCACATCCTTATATTTGTATATTCTTGCACTCTAATAGATTACCTATATTAGGTATATTATACTAAGCTATTTTTTTGAATACTATGTAATAAATGTATGCACTTTTGAATATACTACCATAATTTTTTGTTGATTACGAGTTTTATTAGGAGACTCAAACATTTAACATATTATCCTGTTTTACAGTATATGTATTTTATATTTCACATGTTCACCATTGCCTTTAACATCTTTGCATTTATACCACTGGTTACATGATTGATGATTTCCATTCATTTCCCAGCTCCTCCTCTTCATTCATTCCCATTGCCATCCCTATCCCTTTTATGTTCCTCCCCACCAATCGGCTTATGGGGACGGGAGCCCCGATGCAGCTAGTACTGAACTCCTCATACGAGCAATTTCTCTCCTTTCCAGTGACCAGGTAATGACTGCCTCCTTCTTATTGAACTAACATGCATTTAGAATGTATCTATCACATTAATTATTCTCTTTTATGCCTTAATGGGATATTTTCCACTATTCATTATATGACATCTCTATTCCCACTACACAGGTCAACAAAAATCTAGTTTTGATAATCATCAGAAACCACAGCAAATGTTTGTAAATCATTTTTTTTAGCAGATTTCAGATCTGTTTTCAGTTTTTCCCTAACATGTTCTGTTCGTGAGCTATGACTACTAAAACGTAAGCACCATTGAAGTGAATGTTAATACATCTTCAGTGTGAACTAAAATAAGGCACACTGTTGTATAGATCTACTGAACAGTGTCAGTCAGGTACCATTGCTTCTTCAGAAATGCTGAGTATAATTTTCTTGTGTACTTTTTGGATTGGATTTTTTGGTGTAATCTGGATTGTCGCTGTACAGCATCCAGCAGTAGTCAGCCATAATACTTTCATTCTAGAAACCTTGGTAGCGGAGCTCCATTACCTGAATGTCCTGGTGAAAATGTTCTCCTTGTTCGTCGCTCACCATACCAAGATTTTCTGGGAAGAATTTTAGATGTGAGTGCAAGAAATGTATTTTTTAATGAAATACGACAATCCAGTTTCTGGTATCAATCAAGCAGATTCTGAACTACTTCCTTGTATGCAAGAGACTTATGGTTGCCCAGGAAATTTTCACACTTGCTTGTTTTCAATAAAATGGTGGTTGCCATAATATTAATATCTACAACAGTGTTTTCACTGCAGGACAAAGAGTGCATACACAAGATGATGTCAAAGGCGCAGGATGAGTGGAGTACATTTTTCCTCTCCATAATGATAAACACACATATCATTCTTAACATATACCTAGCACCATTTTGTTGATACTGAAATACAACAATCCAGTTTCTGGTATGAATCAAGCAGATTCTGAACTCCTTCCTTGTATGCAGGAGACTTATGGTTGCCCAGGAAATTTTCACACAGCCACTTGAATGCATCCCAAGCTTCTAGCTCAGCTGCTGAGAGAGATTTTTTGAAAACATCATCCTGCAAAACAGACTTGATCTATAAATATCTATATATACCCTATAAATAATTGAAAAGTTATTTTCAAAACAACGGTCAAAACCGTCAACGGTCAAAACAACTTCAGGTATGCCAGGGGGTCATCGCATTCAGCCTCAATTTTCCTCCCTGGTGAATGGAAATCTTGACGGTGCTGCCTGGTCCACATCAAGGTCAATAGGACACCATGTGCGCATAGCACTGACCCCGCTGTCTGATGACAAATTTCCTGGCGATTCACTATCGCTTGATTCCACAAGGGATTCCAAATCGCTATTGCTGTTTATGCCTTTTGAATGCCATGTGGTCCCCAGCAGTCAGGAACAATCAAAGTCAAAGACAAAGTGATGAAATGATACATTCAGGAAGTGATTTATAAGTCATCAAAAGGCCAGATCAAGGTCAGGGCTAATAGAGGGCAAAATGTAAATCAGGGCACTGGGCAATGATGCTTGGTGCACTAAAATGTGTTTTTATACTTTTATTTTGTGTTTTGTTGTGTATTTTACTGTAAAAAAAAAAAATTAAAGGAGATAACATAGTAAATTTCCCGCCCTCAGAATCCATCACTCCACCGCATCCCCTGGAAGATGTCACATCTCGCCCTGCTCACTCCCCTAGATCCACCAACGAAGCTGTATCCTCCGGGTGATGCAAGCAGCTACAGTAAATTCTGGGAGCGATACCAGCGCAAAATCGCCTCTGGCAACACCAGATTACTTGGTAATCTGCTTTTATATTTCCTGCCCGGCCACACCCCCCAACGGACCGGCGACCTGGCATCACAGCGGGATCGCCTGATTGTTGCTGGAGAGCAGGGCACAGGTAAGAGGGGCTCCCAAAGTTACCCCGAGTGTGACTCAGGGTTACCGCTTTTTGCAAGTTTTTTTTTCCACCCCGAGTCACACACGGGATTACCTCTGGGGGGGTTGAGATTCTGATGAGACCTTAACCTCTACTAATGATCAGCTGCCATTGTCTACTTGGAGGAAGTGATATTATAGTTATGAAAATATATCCCAATTTTTGGGCAATTTTTTCCACACTTTTAAAAAAAATAAAAGAATATTCACAATACAGGTCAGTGAACAACATTGCCTGGTATTATTAAAAGGTTTTTACTGTAACATTCACCTTATATATAAAAGGGTGAAAGTTACATTCCCTGCACATTCAAATTCCCTCCATCCCGTCATGGCTGAGACCTAGAAAATTTCCACAGCAATATGCAATGATTGACCACGGAGAGTTAAGAAACAAATATATGGAAAGGTTGTAGAATGGAAGAGCAGCAAAGAGAAGGTGTCAGGGTCCTGCAAGGTAGGTGTCACGGTGCTTCAAGCCAAGATGATGGACCCTCCATGTCACCAGCTCAGTTGGTAGAGATGTGCATAGGGCACAGAGTCTAAGAAGCTGCCCGGTCTTCAACAGTGAAACAGAAGGGGTTACAGATCCCCTGACAGTTCCCCCGGCTTTTAGGGCTCCTTCCGGCTAGGTCCCCCTGGGTTTGTTGCTGCAGCCTTTGTCAGACAGCTGCAAAGCTCGCCAAGCACTCCATCCACATCATCAACAACACAAAGAGCATCAGCGCCAGCATCATCACCCAGCCCTGCCCCAGCATCAACCAGCACAGCCACAACTCCATTGAATCCACCTGATTCTAAAAGAAAGAGGTGTCAGGTCTGCCCTAGCAATAAGTACAGGAAGACAAACATTGTGCTTCCACTGCAAAAAAATATTTATGCAAAGAACACACTAAAAGTTTCACTTTTTGCCACACATGCATCTAAACACACACGTACATGCATGTTCTTGCACAAAGAATTTCTATTGGTTTGATTTGCTTGATTGGTTGTTGTTTGTTTAACCCTGAAAATCTACATTTTGTATTATTACTTGTTCTGTTTTTGAAAGAAAAAAACTTTTTTTGCCTTTTGTTGAATTAAGTTTATATCAGTCAAAATTTACCTGTAGCACCATAGATGTTACTATAGTTAATATTATTAACTTAAAAAAACCCAAATATTTAAGAGGTGTGTTTTAATACCACCCAGTAATAGTCTGGTAAAATAATAACCTTTTATTTACTTATACAATTTTCTTGAGGTTCATTTTACCCATTTTAATCAAAAATAAGAGTTATGCTATCTAAGAAAGACCAAGGGAGGGAGGTCAAACCAAAAATATTAAAATCAATCATTTTATGGATAAAGAAGCCTAACAAGGTAACCAAGAGGTAAGAAAAAAATTGGATGAAAAATAATTGTTTTGAAGGTATTTTATGGCTGATTTGAGACTAGGGTCAAAACTGACCAGATAACATCATGGATAGTAACAGTAAGCTAAGCATAAAGGAAGGATATATACATAATGTATGACATCTGTATTGGCTGTTTTTTATAAATGTATATTCCTGACTGTTTTGAATATTTGTTGTCAATACTTACAACTGGTTGTATCCAAATAAAAATGGTATTGAGAAACACACAATAACCTCAATTGACTTACAAGCTTGTAATCCTATGTTTTCTATGTATATTTACACGTGTAGATAAGTAGGAATCAATCCAATTACAGTAAGTTGGTTCCAACAGCCTCAAGATCATCAATTTGATGTTTTTCGCATATGCATCCCTGCTTCATTGGGAAACTCAGGAGTTAAGTACTGAGAAATAAACAACTACTTGTGAATATGATTTATAAAGTAAACATTTAAAATGTATGTTTATTTTAATACATGGTACAAGGAACCCATGTATGTTGTTCACCACAAATTTTCCCCCAGAGCCATTATCTCTGGATGGGGCAGAATCATAGGGGAGATTTTCATTACAGAACCACTAAGATTTACAGACACAATAGACCAAATCTCCACCAGTGTCACATTTATTTTTTTAAACATATTGGGCTTGATTTATTAAAGCCTTCCAAGACTGGAGAGGATACACTTTCATCAGTGAACCTGGGTAATCCATCAAACTCATAACGGATCTGGTCTAGGATTAAAGCTATTTGCTAGCAAATAGCAAAAGACTCTTAAAAAATCCATTCCAGGTTTGCTGAAAAACCCAGCTGAAATTGTATCTTCTCCAGCCTTGAAAAGCTTTAAAAAATCAGGCCCTTTAAGAGAGAACAGCTGTAAGAACATCCCAGGTCTCTGGGTCTTCTGGAGCTTTAGCAACACCCCAGTTTCTTATTATTCAGACGATCACAATGACATTACACAAAGAATATACCATGACCAGGGTACAGCATAAGAAGTCCTCTCTGCCATAACCAATTAATTCACCCACCCCCCAAACTCCGCTTAACCAACCAAAGAAGAATCATTACATATTTTTTTTGGAAGAAAAAATTGGCCACAGCAGCCCCCTTTATTAACACCATGTTCTTAAACACAACAGTCTTTTGTAGTAATAACATTTTATGTATAAACCGGAACAATTCTTCATGCAGATCCATGAAAGTCACCAATCTTCCTTAGTAATCCGGCTGTCTCCAATCCCCCGCCAGGCCCCCAGGCGCTCATACCCCGCCTCGGGGACAGTTAGCGAATCCCCATACTCCAACTTAGCCTCCACAACAACCAAGTGTCATGCAAGGCCATCCTTACTGTCCCAAACCAAACTTTTCCGTGTCCCCATCTCCTCTATATTTTTCCATTAACCCCCTCTAACGTTCATGGACCCAAACAACAAAAAACCTGCCACATGCCGCAAACTTGGCACCTTAAGTTTGCGAGCACCACCACACCCTGGCCCGTTGTAACGCTTCACCCAGACTCAGCAACCACAAATCGGTACCCACCGCATTAAAGGGAAACGCCATCACCTCATAAAATTAATCCAGGATCAGACTCCAACTCCTGATGCCTTGCCACCAATCCCCCAATCCTCCCCACCTCCTTATTAAACTTTATCCGGGCCTTATTCAACTGCTCGACTGAACGAGCCTGCCTCCAAGCCAATCTAACCACTATTTCTGATCATACCAAGATGGTCCCCGGGAACGCCTCCCGCACCCGTAAACAATCAAACTTGATGTCACGAATTAACTCCCTCATAGGCCGAACCCCCAAATCATTCCCGCCTACGTGAAGCATCAGCACATCAGGGGCCTTATCCAGGCCGGAAAACCTGTTGACCTCAGGGAGTACCCTCCTCCACTGCATACCCGGGATCCCGATCCAACGAACCCGTGCCACATCCCTCTGCAGGCCCAACTGCCGACCATTCTGCCTCACATCTGCCCTTCTGCCCCCAAATACACGAAGGAATGGCCCAAGATCCACACCAAGCATGCCGGCCAATCTGCAACAAAAAGAAAGAAACCACCGACTAGTACAACAACCTCACACATCCCGACACCAAAAGCCCCTCCTCCCACACCAATGAAAACCCCCCCCGCACCCCCATTCCTTACAACAAATGCGGCCGCACATACAAACAGAACCGATGGGATTCCCACCGACCAATCCTTTTGATCACTTCCAGGCCCAGGCCCCACCTAGCTGCCTCCGTGGCTGCTCCGATTCTGAAAGAATGAGCAGCATACTCACCAGGTCTCCTGCCCACCGCCTCTACACATCTCCTGAACACCGACACAAATTGAAAACGAGTCACAAAGGAACCATCTTCATGCAAAAACAATGGCCCACCTCCCCTTGGCCGCACGGCAAGGGACTCACCCATTGCCTTGACCGGACACAAGTCAGCCCCCTGCAGACCCCGAAGCGAGCTCCCTTTCCTTCCTGATCCGTTTTAGACCTGCGGATCCATACCCACAAATCACCACCCAACACCCGCACGTCACCCAAACGAAGGCCCCCCTCCCTTCCTTTACTAGGGCACACCACTTCACCAACCCGCAATGCTGCAAAAAATGTAACCACAAACACAGCCCTGAACAGCATAGCCTCAAAAACACTGAAGCACACTGTTCTCAGACTGCGACACATCTCCTCTAACATCCCAAAAGACACTGGCCGCCTTCCATCCCCCTGACCCCTACCTTTTCTATAGCCTTTCATTACCTGGAGAACCACAAAGCACTTTGTGCTATCCGCCCTTCCCAACAATTTAAATAAAAAGGCCAAAGCCGCCAACTTTTTTCCCATGACACTACTGGAAACCCCATTCTGAAAATTCCACAGTAAAAACAATAACACCATCTCCTCCCCCCAAGACTATCCACCAATCCCCGCTCCCCTTCCATAAACACAAACCATTCCCTCCAAATACCTACATAGGCCTTCCAAGTTCCCAAAGAACCCGAATTCTTGATCAAATCAGCTAGGGCCCCCAGATCACTGACCACACCTCCGCCGGACAGGGGGTCCCTCGCTCGTCCGCCTCTGGAGCCACCTCCCGAAATCGATCCCACTGAAAACGAGAAAGGGACAATTACGTTCTCGCACCCAGGAACATGCACTGCCCTGACATAAACATTCAACTGCAAACACAACAGGACTAAATGTTGTAACAGACAAATAACCTGAGGGGAAGACACAGAATTATTGTTAATAACCTCCACCACTCCCATGTTGTCGCAATGGAATCTAACCTTCCGATTCTGTAGCAAGTGACCCCACAACGTTAATGCCACCACTAGCGGAAAAAGTTCTAGCAAAACCAAATTTTTACACAAACCCAACTGCTGCCATTCCTCCGGCCATGATTCTGCACTCCAATGCCCAGCAAAATAAGCCCCATAACCCGAGCCCCTGGCTGCATCCGTCCAAAGGTCCAAAGCCCCATTATCCACCGAGGCTTCTATCCAAAGCGACCGGCCATTATACTGCTCCACAAATCGCCGCCAAACTCCCAGATCCCTCTGCAACACACTCGTCAAGCGGACAAAATGCTCCGGCCTCTTCACCCCTGCCGTAGCCGCTGCCAACCTTCGGCTGAAAATTCTCCCCATGGGCATGATCCTAAAAGCAAAACTCAACTTCCCTAACAGGGATTGCAACTCCTTCAACCCTATTTTTGTCATACAACAAGCCCTCCACACCTCCTCCTTAAGCGCCACCAACTTGTCTTCTGGCAGCCTGCACTCCATGCGGACGGAGTCCAAAACTGTCCCCAGAAATGACAACTCTGTCACCGGGCCAATGGTTATATCACCTCCTAATGGCACACCAAACTGCTCCACCACATGCTCCAAAGTACCCAGCAGGTTGGTACAACTCATAGACCCCCTGGGACCAACACACAAAAAATCATCTAGATAATGAATTATGGACTTGACACCTGCTACCTTCTTCACCACCCATTCGATAAACGAGCTTAACATCTCAAACAATGAACACGATATAGAACAACCCATGGGCAAACATTTGTCCACATAAAAGGCCCCCTCCCAACAACAACCCAGCAACCAGAAACTATCAGGATGCACCGGTAACAAACGAAACGCTGACTCAATGTCAGCCTTAGCCATTAAACATCCCTTCGCCGCCTGCCGGACCAACTCAACTGCCACATCAAAGGAAGTATAAACAACCTTGCACAGCTCAGGCGCAATACCATCATTAACCGATTCCCCTTTGGGATGAGACAAATGATGTATCATCCGAAATTGATTCGGTTCCCGCTTAGGGACCACACCCAGAGGGGAAACAACTAAATTTTCCAGCGGCAGCACCCCAAAAGGCCCCGCCATGCGACCCAAAGCAACCTCTTTCAGCAGCTTGGCAGTGACAACCCCAGGATTCAGCAACGCTGAGCGCAAATTTTTCTGTACCCTGCGTATACTCACCCGCTTGCAGGGGATCCTGAAACCTTCCCTGAAACCCTCTGCCAATGCCCCTGCTGCACTCTGATCCGGGTACCTACTTAGAAAATGACCCATGTTTTCAAACCTCACCGGGGTCCTCCCTTTTTCCCGCAAGTTCATTGGGACGCCCTCGCCCCCTAACCAAACAACGGGCCCCCGAATGTGCCCCCCCACAACTGGAACATTCATGCTTGAATTTACAGGTGGGACCGAACTTACATGAGCCCTCATTAAACAGCCAGCAAAGGCCTTTTTCTTACCTGCCAGGGATCCCGCCACTCCCGAACCCCCGGCGCTTCCAAGAAAAGGCTGTTGGGAAATCCTCGCCGACGTCATCAAGCGCAACCAAAGGCTGATGTCCTTGTGATCCCATCGCATCCCAGGCCTCATCGCCTTCCGCTGCCTAAATTGCTCATCGTACCTAAGCCATGCAAGGCCCCCATACACCCTATATGCCTCCCTGATGGCATCCAGGTAACAGAAAAACGCCTAACAATTGTCCGGCGCCCTTTCCCCCACAATACTTGCCAAAATTGCAAATGCCTGCAACCAATTCTGTAACGTCCGTGGGATCAAACGCCACTTCCCTTTCTCCTCCCCAGAGCGCTCCCCCCCCTCATCCCCATGCTCTTATCTCCACCTCCATGCATTAAAACATTTTGTACATTCCCCCCAAGCCCCCCTCCCTTCCCTGAAACCCCCAGGTACTCACAAGGCTGCTGGGCATCGTCCCAGCCCGTGGTCGCCTTACCGCTCTGCCGCCTCACCGCCAGGATGTTGTCCGCCTCCTGGATCTCCCCCTCCGAAAGAGCCTCCTCGACCGCGCTCCGTTCCCCATCTTCGCCCTCCTCCGGGCACCGTTGGATGACATCACTTCTGGGCGCCTCCGCTAACCTGGAACTGGCTCTCCGGGTCAACCTCCGCATGTCCCGCCCTGGACTCCGCCAGCCAGGACACAGGCCGGAGCCCACTGCCAGGGACCCGCTCATGCTCCTCCTCCGAAGGGACGCTGCCGAGTCATGGACCTCCACTGGTGCCCCGACCGCCTCCATCACCAGTCCAGCCCCCACGTCTCCACTCCGGTCACCTCTCTGGGCGGCACCGTCCACCGTGAGTACCTCCTCCTTCGCACCCATCGTCGATCCCCGCCTTCCTCGCCGTAGAGACCGGCCGTGTGGCGAAGCCTCCCGCGGCCGATCCACCGTGGGGTCCCGCCTATGATGAGGATTCCTCCCGGCTCCCCCGCTGGAATCCTTAGATCTTCTTTTCACCAGGGGAGCCGGAGGGTCCCTTGCGGGGCTCCTGCGGCGGCGCTGGACCCCGGGGGTCATACTGGGACTTAAGCACTCCGAGCCTTGACTGCCGAGCGCATCTGGAATGGGGGGGCTCCAAACATTTTTCCCCCTCGACCCCCTGCAGTGCGGCAGACAGCTGGCACACCGCTCCTCTGGATTCTGCAGCGTGCCTCCATCAGCTTCTCCATCAGGGCTTCCACTTCAGCCATACCGTATGCAGTCCAAATGCAGTCCACCAGTAAATTTTTCAAAGTGCTGTTCCCACCCCAAGGACCCCTTCTTTTAACCCCTAACTCTCACCACCCCTTCACCATCCCCTCAAATCCTGCATCCAGCTTTTCCCGCATTTTTTTCTTTTTTTTTTTTTTTGAACTTTTACCATTGTTCAGAGTTCCCTTCCCCTCTTCAACCTTCCAGCCTCCTCACTTAAACTTTTAAAATCCCCCACTGACTTGAGGCTCTTCTCCACTCCACCTCTGCAGGCCCCCCTTCTTGAACTTTTCACCCTCCACGTTCAGCCTTCTATACTCCCCCTGTCATGAGGCCCTTCGCCCATCCTGTTGCTTCAGGCCTGCTGTTGTATTGGATAACTCTCCTTCAGAGCACGGAACACATCTATGGCATAAAGAATGTCATGTTCCAGTAGATTTTCTGACTCTAAGAAAAACACAATTCAGAACATTTTCCATGTGGCTTCTAGAAAAAAAAAATGATATGGAACTAAATGCTGAATGCTAATATTAGGAGATTTGTATTGGGATGTGAGATCTGGGGATGGAGGGATAAAAAGAAAAAAAAAGAAGGAAACAACTGGAGGCTAATAAGTAGTGTTGGTCGAATAGCTCACTATTCGATTCGGCAGCTATTCGGCCGAATATAGCAAAAAAATTCGGGTGGTCGAACATCGAATTCGAACACCATTAAAGTCAATGGGAGAAAAATTTGGGTTTGTTTCAACACTGTGTAGTGGCTTCTACAGCCTCCAAACAGATGTAAAAAGATACATTATAAAAGGATACATAAAAAGATACATTGTAAAGAGATACATTGTAAAAGGATATATAAAAAGATACAATATAAAAAGATAAATGCCACTATTACATACCCCTGTGCTTCACATGAATATTGAAGTGCACCTGTCAAATCAATTTTAGGCTAAAGCTAGGTACACACTTCCAATAATTATTGTTAGAAAATGAACGATTATGACCGATCAACGATAATGCACGATTATACTTGAACAATCATATTGTGCACAATTCTGTACATGCTGTAACAATATGATCGTTCATATATAATCCACCAACAGTGTCTACACGCTAGATAAAATCGTTTGAACGATGCAGGGAGGGACATGTAAAGGAGAAAGTGTACCGCAGAAACATGCACGATCAGTGAACAACCGTACACACGATAGATAGTGAAAGATCGTCGGCCAATCAGATCCACCGTGGTGGTCGTTCATTTGCAACGACAATCCTCGTTCGTCGGTGTCCTTGGTCCCTTTTTTTTTGGCCAATCGGTTGTTCATCAGTTGTTTCTAACGATAATTATTGGACGTGTGTATGCAGCTTTAGTCTACACGGACTGCATTCCCATGGGCTAATCTACACCAGGACGTTTCCTTCAGGCACGTTTTTGAGCGTTCAGCTCTGCTCCCCTGATCCTGGAGGCAATACGAGGGCAATAGAGGTTGAATGGAAATACTATCTCCATTCATACCTCTACTCCTCTGTGATTGGTCTATTTCTCAGCCAAGCACAGAGCAGTAGAGGTATGAATGGACATAGTATTTCCATTCATTGCCCTCCTATTGCCTGCGGACAGCTAATTGAAGGCACCTGCTTTCAATTAACTGTGACTGCACAGTTCCCACGGTCCAGGAATCCCACAATGACATTATGATTCATAATATCATTGTGGGATAACCTGTAAAAAATAATAAAAAAAACAAGTTTAAAATAAAAAACACATACGAAATAAATAATTTAAGAAAAAAAAAAATTTTTTTTTTTTTTTCCTCCCGAATTTTTGCTGTCAAATGCAGCAAAATTCGGTTCGGGTATACCTGAATTCGAACAGCCATATTCGGGTCGAATATAGGGACAACCCGAATTCGAACATCAACACTAATTATGACATACATATTTGTGTCCATTTATTTGAATTCTTGAATAATCAATCTTAATGATTGGCATCCTCCAGCAATGCCTGGCATCTTCTTCCCCTGGGAATGCCCAGCCAGCATCTGTGTAACCTGGCGATGCCCGGCCAGCATCTGCATCCCCGGCATTGGGAACGCAAGGTCAGGGGATGCAGATGCCGGCTGAGCATCTGCCTTTGAGCCTGAGGCTGGGAGGCAGGACTAGGTGGGAAATGTAAAATAATAAGCATTTTTAAATGTACCGCCTTTACCTTTATAAAATACTTATTATTCAGGCCGCCAGAGAGGTTAAAATATTTGAGGATAGGACTAGGTTGTAGGACTAGGTTGCTAATTAACCTTCAGGGGTGATTTCTTGGTAAAATGCCTCTTGATGCGGTTGTGGTTCTCTATTTTTTTACCAAACTTCCTCAGAGAAGTGTGCTTCACCCCCTTGGAAAAGGGTGGATTGATTAGTCTCGTATTATGTGAGGCTACTTTGGTTTAAATGACAGATCAAGTTTATTTCTTCTTTTATTCCCTTTATAGTAGCTTTTACTAATACAGCTCTACTCCTAAAATAATGCCTGACTTTTTTCAATGAAACACTATAAACTCACTATAAATGCTTTCGTCAAATATGCATTTTAGATTTATTAAGTGCAGATTCAGTGTTAATAAGAACAGGTCTGTATATAGTGAGCCTGTCAGGGGATGTGAGAAAAAAACAAAGTTGGCACATTAACGAGAGACGTTTCACTACTAATGACCACATCATAGTCCTCGAGGACAACTAATTTGGTATAAAGTGGGTGAGTTATCATTGTAGAGCCATTTATAGGAATTGGAATTGGTAATGTTTTCTTCAGAAATACTATGACCAGTAAGATAATGTGAAAGTAGTTAACTAGTAATGTTAGTACTCCATCCCCCACTTAATACCTTAATTTACAAGTAAGAACCAGTATAAGCACAACTTTTTTTTTTCTTGAGCAGGGACTTCCCAAATCAAGGTTTACTGTGATTATTGTTCAAGAAGGAATAACACCTGTGCTAGATGAGTCTCTTGGAATAGTATTATATCTACTTAGTGTTTCTTTAAATGACAAATGATCTTTATACACTTGCTGAGAAATCTTCGTAGTCCAACCTCTCAATAAATCTACCAGCGTACTGGTGCTCCGCACACATCTCAGAACTGTTTGACCACTTGTGCTGCTGCCTCCAACAGTTTGCTGCTGCTGCTGTCCTACAATGACAGACTCCTGGGGAGTATTGCCCCTGCCAGATGCTGCAGGTCGCCCATTGTCACACCTTCCTTGCATCTACCACTCATCTTATTCGGGCAAAAATGCACCCTTACCAAACGTTCCTCTTTGGTAAATAGCAAGAGGTATCAAACAATTAAATATCTGTATTATTTGAGAAAAATACAGAATTTTTTCTGGCTTTGAGGATATACAGCAAGTGCTATCATAGTTAAAAATTTGTATTTTTTTTAGAGAAATACAGAATTTTTATGGCTTTGTGGATATATAGCAAGTGCTATCACAGTTTAATAGCTGTCTTTTTTTTTGAGAGAAATAGAACAGATTTTTTTTCTGGCTTTTTGGATAGCTTGCAAGAGGTATCAGACTGAAATATGTGTTTTTTGTACAGTAGGACAGAAATGTTTTTGCCTTTTTTGAAAAATAGCAAGAGGTAGCAACTTTAACTGCACAATCTGCATATTTCAGCATTTACAGACGGCTCCTAACCTGCCCTGTCACAATGCACAATGGCTTTTGTGATAGATATGTGATTAATTGTAAAATGTATTACACTGAAATATCTCTTTATGTAGAGTAGAACAGAAATGTTTGAGGTAGCAAGAAAAACTGCACAATCTGTATATTTCTAGATATACAGAAGGTTTCTACCTGTCCCTGTCACTATTCACTTCTCTCCCTGCTTTTTTCTCTGACACAGAACACAAGCTGGAGTGACTAACGCCTCCGTCTTTCCCTGTATATATACCTATTCTGAGATCTCTGCTTATTGGTGCTGCTGGGCCTTGCTGTGCATCCTGGGAGCAAATGATTCACTCCCAGACACCCCATTCCCACCAGTAATAGTGGGCGTTCCCGTCCCCTGCATTTCCCCTTGTTTGTTCAACGAGAACACAACCTCATAGCGATTCACAAGGCTGTTCTTGCCTAAATGTTCGGTAATAATCTCGCTCGTTCATCCCTAGTCTTATGCAATGCCTGTGCCACATAGTATAAGACCCAAGTTTACTTGTATACAAAGAGACATGCTCCAGCCACCATTTCTGTAAAATCGGTTGTACTGTTAGTCAGGGATCTCCTGCTGCCATAGATATCAAAAAGTGATTTTCTTCTACTGATCTGTGGATTGGAAGCTGTGTTGGGACTGGATGAGTTTCTGGACTGGGATTTCTCACTTTTATCTCAATACTGCCCTTTGCAGTGGACCTGTTTTGGCACCTTCACTGATTTATTATTAATTGTTCACTTGTCACACTCTATTGAAGTCTGAAACCCTTTGCATAATAAGTTTGTACAGTTTTAAGTTGGCTCTTGTTTTGGGAAATGTGTTTTAAAAATTATTTCTTCCCCCAAAAGAAACAGATTTTCTAAGTGCTCAGTTTAGCAGTAACATATGTTTTAAAGTACTTTTTGTCACCATTTCGAATACTGTACATTTTGTATTTTCATTTTTGTAGAGGGACACATATTAATCATCCAGGTAGGCTGAGACATACCGTATTTTTTGCCATATAAGACGCACTTTTTCTTCCCCAAAACTGGGGGGAAAAGTTAGTGCGTTCTTATACAACAAATGTGTTATAAAATAATTAAAATAATATACTCACCCGATACCCGGATCCTGCGTGTGTCTCTGGCTGCAGCAGCGTGTGTCTTCTCTCCTCTCTGGCAGCATCGTGTCTTCTATCTGTAAAGCAGAGCGAAAGAAGCCGGCACAGCGCCACCTGCTGTTCCCTGTCCTAACTGCCGTACAGTGGAAAAAAAGCACAGAGTGATCAGAAGGGGAATTTGAATGACAGAGTGATCAGAAGGGAATTTTGAATGACACAGAGTGATCAGAAAGGGAATTTGAAAGGCACAGAGTGATCAGAAAGGGAATTTGAATCGCTCATGAGTGATCAGAAGGGGAATAATCTTTCAGAATCTTTTTTTTCTAGATTTTCCTCCTTTAAAATTGGGTGCGTCTTATATTCCGGAGTGTCTTATACGGCGAAAAATATGGTACCTCTTATGTGGCCTCAGAATATGGTCCATCATCCACTGGAAGGTGGCTGGGGCCCAGTGCAGTCCAAGCATAAGTATTGGTCTATTTAGCACACCTGGTGCTAAGCAGTAGGGGGCTTTGTTTGTGTCTATTCTTTTGATTTAAAGGACTCCTATGTTGCTGACACCACCACTGCCACCCAATTCAGGGTTCATGGCTTCAGTAGCCATTTCAGTATTTATTTCTTTAGTCTGGTCTCTGTTGTTGCTATTAGTTAGTGAAATAAACTGGGTACTAAGGAAACCAATACCGCAGGTTTCTTCTATTGCTCCAAGGCCAGAGCATGGTATTGAGACTGTGGTGAATTAGGGTTCTGTGTGAAAACTGGGAGCTGTAGTATACCGCAGGCAGATTCAGAAAAATTATTTCCCAACCATTCACAATCTAATTGAAATGTCAGTGTTACTGAGAACTGAGATTTTTGTCCCATTTTTTCAATTTCACTTGGGAGTGGATCCTGTGTTTAAAGTGGTACTGGTGGTACAAGTCACTTGTTACACTCACAAGTTGATAAGTGTGCTGCCTTCATTACATCTTAGCAGAGACAATAGTATTGATATACATTAGCTTTTCTACTGCCCTCTAGTGGTTGTTGTTTTTTGTAAGCATATTGTATTGTAGTTTCACAAAATTAAAGTAAATGAGGAAAGACAATAAAGTTCAGAGAATCTCAGTCAAGAAGCAGACTTCTCCGCTTATTGGCCTTATTTACAGTGTTTAGCTGCCTGTCTAGCTGCACTACACAGGACAGTGTTGTGAGGACAGAACAATAAGTGTAATTGAGTGAAGTGTTTCAAAAAGCAATTGCTGTCACCATTCTGTATTCCCACCCAAAACAAAATCAAGTACACATGCATATGTTTATATTTGCAAGAACACTGTACTTACTGTTCTCAAAGGTTACTTTGCTAAATTGGATGATATGTTTCAAAAAGCATTTTCTGTGGGGAACCTTCTATAACATTTTGAGTACAGTACCAGTGCTTATATTATCAGTAACCATTTTTCACAGCTCTAATAAACTCACCATTTTTATTGCTGAACATAGAGATGTAATCCAAAAATCAATTCAGTTTATTGTTGCCAATTCCCCCAAAAATATTTCAAGTGCAATTGTGTGTGTATTGCATCAATTCCAAAGGAGTTTTATTGCAAAATATTTAAATGTTATAAAAAGAAATATCTGCCAGGAAGAATGGTCCAAAATTCCAGTAGAGAGATGTAAAAGACTCATTGATTGATCGAAAATTTTGGGGGATTTTTGACATTTTGTGTTGAAAGTCTCAGAAATTTTTCTATTTTGTGTTGTTCAAGTGCCAACAAAAGAAATAAACATAACAATACCAAAGCATTTGTAAATCCAACAATTTCCTGGGAAAAGTGGTGCATTTTCTGACAAACGCAAGGGCACCAATATTTTTGGCCATGACTGTATGTGTAATATACTAAATATATGTAGTAAAAATTCCTGACCACTAGTGTTGGTGTTCGAATTCGTGGTTGTCCTTATATTCGACCCAAATATGGCTGTTCGAATTCGGATAGACCCGACCCGAAAAACATGGGATTTGACTGCGCAAATTTGTGTGTAAAAAAGTATTAAAAAAAATGTTAAAGTAATTTATTGAATGTGTGTGATTTGTGTAACTAACTTTTATTTTTTTACAGGTGATCTCACAATGACAGGATGATTCCCACGGCTGCAAAGCAGTGGGAATCCTCCTGTCAGTGTGGGATCCCGGGCACTAGAGGTTAAATGGGGACAAGTTTCCCCATTCATAACCTCTAGTGCTCTGTGATTGGCTGAGGAAAGGTAAACTCTGATGACAGCTCAAACGTCATCAGGATTTTCCTTTCCCTAGCCAATTACAGAGCACTAGAGGTGAATGAATGGGGATAATTGTGCCCCAGTGCCCTGGGGATCTTCTCAATGAATGCGGCTGCAGTTGCATTCATGGGAACAGTGTGCGATCCGTGGCACTAGTGGTTAATTAACCTCTAGTGCCGGAAATCTTCTCAATGAATGCGGTCGCATTCATTGAAAACAGTTTGCGATCTGCAGCACTAGAAGTTAGTTAACCTCTAGTGCCCCGGGGATCTTCTCAATGAATGCGGCTGCAGTCGCATTCATTGAGAACAGTGTGCGATCCCAGGCACTAGAGATTAAATGGAGACAGGTCTCCCAATTTAAAACCTCTAGTGCTCTCTATCCAGGAACACAGGACTTCTAGTAAAGGGCTGCAAGAGCAATCAGGGGAGCAGAGCTGCCAGCGCTGCTCCCCTGATTGCTCTTGCAGTTCTTCATAGTCCCAGAAAACAACCCGAATTTTCCCACCATTGACTTCATTAGTGTTCGAATTCAGCATTCGATCAAATGAACAATATCGCCCTATGCGATCAAATAGCTGTCAAATCGAATAGTGAGATATTTGACCAACACTACTGACCACATCTTCTTTTTATTCTTGTCTCCCCTAGTTTCCATCTTTCTCCTTTTTGTCATTATTTGCCTAATGTTTTTCTGTTGTTCAAACATACCACAACTACTTCACAAGATTAAAGTTTCATATTAAATAAATCCCCAGTATATACATTTTAGGATTTTGTGCTTAGCATGTGTTTTCTGGTATTTATCTCTGGCCTCAGCAGGATATTGTAACATTTACGGAAAAACATGCAGCTCAGTATTCCAATAACAGAAGCCAATATAGCAAAAATCTCTACAGAGACAATATGTTTCCCCTTACTGCTGAGATAGGCGGGAATGGCACAGATCCAAACACTGCAGAATAGAAACATACTGAAAGTAATGTATTTGGCTTCATTGAATGTATCTGGTAATGTCCTCACCATGAAGGCTAAAATAAAACTCACACCTGCCAGTAATCCCATGTAACCCAACATGAGATAGAAGGCTAAAACAGAACCTTCATTGCACTGAATGATGATTGTCCCCGGAAAAGAGTCCATGTCTAATTCCTGAAATGGAGGAGAATTGGACAACCAAATAATAGCATGTAGAACCTGGACAGATGAGCAGATCAGAACCACTGAATAGGCCAGCTTAGAACCAACCCATTTTCTGAACTCACTCCCAGGCTCAGTGGCTTTGAAAGCAATGCAAACTACGATTGTCTTGGCTAGAACAGAAGACAAAGCAACAGTGAAGATGATTCCAAAGAAGACTTGTCGAAGTTTACATGTGAGATCTGCTGGACGACCAAGGAAAAGAAATACACTGAACAAACTCATCTTAAGGGTGATCAATAGAATGAAGCTCAGGTTTCGGTTATTGGCTTTGACTATGGGAGTGTTTTGATAAAATATAAATATCCCAATTATAGAAATGGTAATTATAGAAAATATTACAGAAGTAAAGGAAAAAATTACTGCCAACATGTCATTTTCAATGGACAAAAAATCTTCAGATTTTGGCATGCATGCATCTTTTTCTTCATTGGGCCATTCACTGTCAGGACATTTCTGACAAAGGTCACTGTCTAAATAAAAAAAATGATAAAAAATTTAAAAATAATTGTAATACAAAGTTTGCACAAAGCAATGTTTGTGCATATAATGAAAAGTATCATTATAATTTAAAGCTGCCTTCCGCTAAGTTTTATATATTTGCACAGGCTTCTCCCCTGTCCAAACCACAGATTTCCTGCTCATAAGTGTGGAATTTCAGCCAAATTGGCACACCTTTCTTTTCTACATTTACAAAGGTATGATGTTACTGCAGTCCTCTATTAAAGATGGAGCACAAGGTGTCATTTTGTGGTCCTGAGCTGGTCAGAGAGGAACAGTTTGCAGAAACTGATAGGTAAAGCTAGCTATAGAAAGATTTTTTTTCTTGTTTTAGCATAAACAAATACCAATTTTTATAAAGAATTTGACAAGGAGATCATAACATGGATTAAGACTTTCCCCCCCATACTGTCCCAGATCCCTATTGGATTCCTAAATTGCATACATGAAACAGTTTATAATGAATTTCCAATCAAAATAAGCATTGTAAACTTTTTTTTAAAGAGAGTCTGGCTTTATCTTTCTCAGTTACTAAGACAGATAGAGCATAGGTGCAATTTGTATAAGTGTGGTTGGAAAGTAGGCTTTACTTTTCATTCCTCAACATGCACTACATCTAAATTTTCCTAATCTTAAATGCACAATATAATTTAAAATGCTCATTAAAAACATTTAGTTGGCCTAAACTTTTTTCCATATTTAAAACTAAAATTAACTTTACTACTTTATACTGTACATACTGACCATAGTGAACCAAACTCATGAAGCAGTTATTAAATCATATTGTGCGAAAACAGCTGTAAGAATGACCTGGGTCTCTTAGATCTTTAGCAGCATCTCATTTTCTTATTATTAAGGCATTCACACTGATACTAGACAAAGAAAAAAAAATACCAGTCGTATTGGATATCTCTCCCTCAGAGCACGGGACACAGATATGGCATAAAGTATGTCCTGTTCCAGTAGATTTTCTAAATCCCGGAAAGCACAATTCAGAACACTTCCCATGTGGCTTCTAGAGATTTTTTATTGAGATTTGGAAATCAGGGGTGAAGGGAGGAAAAGAAAACATAATAGATTAAATGGCAAAAAATAAGTGGGATGGGAGACTAATAGGGTTAGAAAAGCAGACCACATCAACAAACACTTCTTAGATAATCCATCTTAAATAAAACAAATATTCACTAAAAATACATAAAGTCTGTAGTAATCACACTAAACAGTGAAGGAAGTGAAGTAATGGAATAAAGTGAGGATGTATAACATATCAAAGTGCAGAGAGAGATTCATTTGAAACTGAACTTTTCATGGGGCTAGAATTCACCCTAAAACTGTTTGCCAAACATAAGGAAATACAATACACTTTTAAATATTTAAAAAATGAATGACAGTTGTTATCATTCTGCCAGCAGATTATCTGCTCAGCAAATTGTAGCATCACCTGCATCCTTGTAGCCATGAATTTTCCACTCGGCATCCCCTGCTCTGAAACTGAGGATGTGCACAGCTGAAGGAGATATTGGATTAGGAGCTGCAGCTAATGAACAGATTGTTCAATCCTGTCTTGCCATTGGCTGATGGGCCTTTTTAAATCCTTCTGGATTCTCCTTTCCTGCTTTACCGGTCAGCTAGTTGTCTCTTTGGATTTTCTATATTTGGAGAGAGCTTGAGGCCTCAATCTGGTAACCTCCTTGCAGCAAAGCAGCCCGGTGACCACTGGGGTCACTAGCCCTTCATTCTCTGTGGGGTGCACTGGTGAAGACCCAGGGGTCACTTAGATTTCGTGCCTAATCCCGTGTCACCTGCCAGGGGGAGGACACCCATAACAACAAAGCTTTCCTCTGAATATAGAAAAGCTTTATGTGAGTAAATCCATTTAGTTTCACACTGAAAGAACATTGATCAAAATTGTGAATTATGTTATATTTTGCACACTGCTAGAAAACTGTGGTTATGGTCTGTTGCAAAATGTTCACCTATAGCCATCAGTATATTTCTATCCCTATTTTCCAAGTTTTTAGGTATACTGTAGATGTCTCGATATGATTATACAGATCTTGTCTGTGAAACAAGACTAGTCTTACATTTTGATATTGCTTTATTCTTACTGTTTGCTTGTGATTAAGACATTTGAAACTATGTATTAGAACTCTTGCAATTTTGTTTTGTTCTTACCGATGGGCATCATAATAAATGTATTCAGGTCTGCCTAATAGGTACTTTGAAGTTTGTAAACAGAGTTAGTATCAATCTTTAATAAAAGCCAATTTATGATGATTGACATCAGTTGATCGACCAGAATCCAAAGTTTGTCTAGTTTTATTTTTAGTACAAAAACATAATTATTGATCTTTCCATATTACAAGTCACTGTACACCCGGTGTAGGACTCAAAGCCTCCCCTTTTAACCAGTTTGATATCTCTAGGCTAGATGTTAAAAAACTGACTATGTATGAGGTTACAGCTTTAGCACAGAATTCTGCCAGAGCTTGATCTTAAGCCCATTCTGTGACATACAGAGCATCTTATCCTATATTTTAAAGTGGGGGGAAAGGACTTAAGAACATATTTTTAGGACTTAACGCTGTTCTTGCTCAGGAATGATAATGCAGCTTAATGTCTAAGGTTTGTCACAAAAGAAAAAGTGAAACCAATGCAGACATCAAAGTTGTATTATCTTATGTAACTGTTCTTGGGTTTAGGTATCTTAAGTGTTAAGAAATCCTAAAAGAACACCGGGAAATGTTTACATTGCATTTTTGCACAAAAGATGAAGAACCATTTTACCTTTCCTTGTGCCCATGTAATTCTTGAAGGGTAAAGGACGAGTCGCTGACCATCTGGAAGTGAGGAATCAAAGTATCCAACATTATCTTGATGCAGGGTATTACAATCTCTGTGGTTTATGTTCACCCAGTTGTTAATGAAAAGATGATCAGACAATTCTCCTTTGTCATTAAAAAACATCCCCCTATTATTTTGGTTCTTAAAGTATACTCGTTTCACAAAGTCTATCAGCTTTAAAAAATAAATTTGAACATGTGAGGTAGGCTAAGGATGGTATAAAGGGGCTTATTCAGAAACTTAGTTTTTTGAATAAATATAAATAAGGGGTTCACTGGCTGGGAAACATTCAACACATTGCATTTCATGCTTATATGTCACATCCCAAATATAGACCAACACGATATGTGCAGAGAAATGGGACTTTAATAGCATATATAAAACTCTTAAAATATTTTATTGGTACATCATAAAAAAAAGTAAAATAGGAGACATTGATTTTTGCAGTGTCCCAAAATGGGAACCACTGTGTCCCTATATTACAATATACCGACATACATCCACTTTTACATATAATTATCAACATAAATACATAGTTTAAACAATATAGCAAGTCTCAAAGAAGTTCCAGTGTATCATTGACATGTTTTATGGTGTAACACCACTTCTTCAGGATGAGGCTAAATGAGAAATTCAGCAAATATAACATGAAAATCCTGCAAATTTCCTTAATAGTTAATTTTATATTTATATATACAGTCCTGTTTCTCTGCACACATCGATTTCGTTTTTTGAATAACCCAATAAATCTTAATGTAAGCTTAATAGCCATCATGTGCGATATTTTTTCAATGTCAATTAATTGTACAAACAATACATGTTGTATTTTTTCATATTGTACATTTTTATTTGTTTTATTTTTATAATAGTCAAAACTAAATAAATACAATATTTATTTTTATTTTTTTTTAGCGAGTCCATTCCACACAAACCTGGAGGCTTAACAGGCTAAATCCATCCTGACTAAGGTTGTGTACACACACCTATTTTTTGTTCCTGGAAATGATCTTTTACAATTGTTTCCAGTGAAAAACTATTGAATTATGAATAAATAAGTGACCCATTCTGTTTAATGGGAAGGGCAAGTTGGAAAACAAACGAGTGACACTTGACTGCGCCCTCATCCTCCCAAGTCGTCCGCCCAAGCCTACGTCAGAATTTTCTGGGATGTATACATAGTTTAAATTTATTACAAAACCCACTCAGGCTGCAATAGATAAATTCCACTCTGCAATAGATCAACCTCATCCTGCTGATAATGTGTATGCCATAGAGGGGCTGGATAAGGCTGAATTATCCAAGGACAAAACAATTGATAAGAATCAAAGCAAAAAAGGAGCATGAGAATTAGCTCACATGAAAATATTTTCTGAACTTTTCAGTTATAATTGCATAATCATTGTTGTACTGTATAATTAACATATCAAAACACACAAAACTTTACGTAGAGATTGCTAGAGATTCTTTGAGCTGTATCTGGTAGGCCTTCCCTTTAAAGATTCCTGCATAATCTCTGGATGTAATCCACTTGGCAGAGTCAGAACACCAAAAATCATGTTAGGTGTATGAAAAGATGGCATTCTGACAACAAATGTCAGGGATCATTTTTCCTATTAACTCTGATAAACCATATAGAAAAGGAAATATAGCAAAGGAAAGGGGTGGAAGTTTCTGAACTCCTGAAAATGCACTTAGCCTGTTATGCTGTATCCCTTGTTTCAGAGATTGAACCATAACTCAATGTAAGTTTGAGAAAAATGGCCCCCACGCAATGTTAAAAAAAAAAACGTTCTTTCATTCACAATATATTGATACCCTGAGCAGTTTTGAAAGTGTCAAACCAACACCTCGATCTCTATTAGCATGGACTAGTCTAGAAAAAGTTGCATTGTATTACCTGTAAACATCTATCTTTGCCATTTTCCCTTTCAAGTTGCCCTTTATAATTACTGTACTCTGTAGAGTAATGTCTCTGTGGGAGAGTAGCAGAGGGATAGTTTGCAGAGGGCATACCAATCTGGCAAAGGAAACCATTTTAATTAGATGACACTTTCCAAATAGTTAGATGGGCAAATTTCCATTAAGCCGATCAACCTGTTGCCTTTGTAGAACTGGCCAGTGTATATTATCAAAAAGTCTATCATTTACAAGTGGCAGTGTCATTCTTGGGGAATATAATGTGGCTTAGAAGTCTGCAAAGGTAGAGTTTATTGATGCTGGGTGGGTCACCTTCGACCCCTTAGCAGTGAATAAAACAGGGATGATGTAGGTTTCTACTAGGTAAGAACTAGGTTTTCCACCAGTTTACCCAACTTATTGCTGTACCTACATAGGCATAAATCTGTGCTTTTCCAGTTGAGTTGCTCATATCTCTCAAGCCATCCATCGAAATCTCTTATTGCCAGTGGGACAGGTTCTCTCTAGTAGGGTTAGCTATTAGGCCGGACTAGGTTTTCCGCAGGGTTGCAAGTGCTTTCAGGTAGTAAGTTTTGGCCTGGTTACCCTTGCCGCATCCCAGAAAAGGACAAGGTCTTTCCTGTGCGCTGAATTTGTATTAGTGTAATCTCATCATGCTAAATTTTGACTGATAAGCATGATTCTTATGCAGGTAGGAGGGGAACCCTTCACAACCATGCTTCCCCTCTGGGTGTATTATCATGGAGCGAGAGTAGTATTGGGGTATGGTCTGAGATAAATGAGATAACTATGGGTAGGATCTCGATTTTATTTACTGTATGCAATTGAGGGTTCTATCAGAAAAGGGAATTGATCTGGGATTTAGAGAGATGAGCGTGTGATATAAAGGTATACTGCTTTTCTATTGGGTAACAGTAGCGCCGAACATCATGTAAACCTGTGGTTTCAGCAAAAGCACACAATGAATTTGCCTGTACCCATCTCCCCACCTCTCTCCTTGTGGAGGAACCATTGGGGCAGAAAGAGCCAGATCCATCCTTATTTTCATACATAACAGAATTAATATCCCCTCCCTCATGTTCGGGGAGGATTCCTGGTCCATCCATTTTGTTGCTTTCACAAAAAAGGGTTCTGTGGGTGAGGTGAGTGGATCAGGTTTTCTTGCAACAGTATCAAAACCCCTGCCTTTCTGCCAATTGCTGGAGAACCCAGGACCTCTCTCACCCACAATCATTTCATTCTGATAAAATAATTCTTTGTCACGTATATTTACAGAAGTATTTCCAGAAGAAGTTCTACAACTTTCTGAGTTGCTTTAGATGACCTTCTGAGAGGTTCTCTTGACATCCTTCGTGAGACCAGTTGACCAGGTGACCAGTTTGGTAGATGCACCAAGAAAATAGACATTTTTAAAGAAAGAAAAGAAAAGGTAAGGGTCTGATAAACAGAAGGGGGCATGGGGTGGTAATCAAGTGTGTCAAGTAAGGATCTGCCTTTTATGTATGGGGGTCATAAAAAGATAATACCTAAAACTTTGCAGGTTCACACCTGAAGGGTAATGGAAGTGGTGGTATCCAGTAGATCCAATTCCGAATTAACTGCCATAATATTTGTGGATGACGCAATTGGTGTAAAATGCACTGTAGATGCTTGATGTGGGATAGAACAAATCATCTGCTCTTCAGGTGTGTCTTATTCCTTTTAAGGCCAACGGTTTGGTGGTGTTCCCCAGCGGGGTCAAATAGATGTAGGGGGCAGGGTAGGTCAGTGTAAACAATATTCTCCGGTGATAAAGTTGGGAGCAAAGGATCTGGAACTGTTTCTGTTTGCAGGAGACTTCCGCTGAATAGTCAGCAACAATATTCAAAATGGCGCCCTTTACTGTTAGACTATGTTTGGCCTGGAACGCTTGGATTATAGCATTTTTTACTGGCACAGTCAAGGTATTTTACAATAAATAAAAAAGAATTTACAATCACAGGGCAAGGCACGTTGTCGCAGTCGCCCTGTGTGGCAGACTTGATTAATGCCAGTGTTTTAGGAAGTTTAGTGGCACAGATTTCAAGGAGTCTTCCTGGCTTACCTGTGTCAGGTATGTCAATGATCTTCATGTTGTTTTGGTGGGACCTATTCTCTTGGTTATCCAGGTTGTCTGTGATTGCCAGAGGTCATTTTGGATTTTTGCTTATCTTGATGCTGTCTCAGCGTTGAGGAGCCTTCTCCTAATTCTCCATCCAGGAATGTATCCATCCAGTCAGGGCTCTGGGTGTTCTGGACTTTTCACAGCTAGTTGGCACTGTGCTATACGGTCGAAAGATCATGCTATTCCTCTGAGTGAAAGGGAGCATCCAGGCACCGTTACTCCTCTATAAGGCAACAGAACCAGATGTCTATTTCATTTACTTTTATTGGGATTAATATTGGACTATAGGGCACAGAGCACAATCAATAAACAGAATATTGCAATAGGGAAACGATGAGATTGTCCCTATTCAAAAGTTTGCACCCTTTTTTAAAACTGTGTAACGCCCTTTTATCATCAATTTTTTAGATAACTGCGAATTAGGCCTTTTGCTGGTGGTGGGGGGCTGCTTAATTTTCTTACCAATAATCCTGGATATGTGAATTCTTAGGTTGTCTTGCATTAACTGCATGTTTGAGATCTACCCACCCAGTTCAATGATTTTTGAGGTCAGGAGACGGCGAAGGTCCCTCCAGCACTTTGATTTTCTCTGCTTTAGCTAATAAATGTTAAGTTGTCCTTGTGTTTTAGTATATAGTACAAATAACATGTATGAACAATACAAAATTTGGTCTTGCATTGGGCATTCTAGGAAACTAGACTCATTTATTCCTCAAGTACCTGTTTCCTTTGTTTATCCATTTATAAAGGGAAACATGTGCATCAGTAAAAGCTTTATTTGCTTTTACACAGGACACACATGATACAAAGAATATTTCACACTTTTCCTACCTTATACTCATATGATGTTGTGTCATTTTCAGCCTCAAATGTACCAAGAGCGGTATTCATATCATGCAGAGCATGTGCCATAAAAAGGACAGCAATGTATACTCTGTATGGTGTTGTATCTTGAATAAATCCTAAACTCTGTGAAAACACAGCTTTCCGACTGCAATTATGAAGAAGTAATGAATTTATTAAAGATATTATCTTATTTTTCAATGTATTTCTTGACACGCACTGAAACTCTTCTATCCAAATATCTTCCAGTAACGGATCATCTGGGTTGTTAGAGGGACGAGCGCTGTCTAGAAAGGTTTGCATTCCAGGAATGTCCCATAAAGAAGGTACTATAACCAAAGGACACCGCACTGGGGCAATTTCTCCTAAAGAAAATACTACCTCTGATGTTTCAGCCCATGAAGCTGATAAAATAAAAGTCTTATCCCTGGTAACATGTCTAATTAGGAGAAAATGTGACAGTTCAAATCTACCACTTGAACCACAGACAATTATGACGTCTGTAGTTGCAGCACTGATAACCTTAGCAGCTACATCTACAGAATGAGATAATCTGAGCTTGAACTCCGTGTAAATATCATATTTTGCCAGCAGTTCACTCAAGTACTCATCTTCATTGTATCCAATATCATTTTGTGTTGAAATGATCCCAACCCAGTTCCAGCCAAAATGTTTCATTAGCTTTGTAATTGCCATATACTGGATATTGTCATTTGAAACTGTTCGGAAGAAATTAGGAAACAGTTTTCTGTCATTTAGAAGCGGGGTTCTTGCTCCATAACTGATCTGGAAATATTGGAAATTTACTTTAAATATAGTTAGGTGTTTATATAGATAAGTGCTTATGTTGTGTTTACACAATATGCAAATCAATGACAATTCTTATATTTGATAGTCAGCAATCTGGTAACAGACACAGAATCAGTACCAGTTTCAGTAATCAGAATCAGAACCTTTCCTGTGTACACCAGTCCTCCAACATTGTTTAACCATCCACCATGAACAGGCTGGGACAACAATTGCTTGTTCCAATGGTGGAGGGCTCAGGATGCAAGATGCCTACCACTCACCCACCCCCCATGTTCTCCATAGAACTGAACAGTGCTGTGTTTAAAGTTGTCATTCAGTCTACTAATGTCATTCAAAATTTTCACAAAACACACATAAACACTGATAAAAGGTATTGTCAGGATTAAATGAAAAGAATCAAAAAGTTTAGTTAGATGACAAAAGGTCTGTACCTTATTAGTTCTGAGCTTTGTCAGAAGACCAGTAAGGCATCATAGGAAGCTTACTACACTAAGCTACCCTTACACAAAAAAATAACATTATAACATTCTGAACAATTGGTAGGTAAACTAGCACCAATGTTTCAATTAAGAAATAGTATTGTTCTAACATATGTAATGGGTTTTTATCAGCCCACTGATCAAAACACACCAACCAGTGTTGGAAGTGATAGATAATATCCATAAATTAGCTGCACGTCTTGTACTCCATTACAGATCATACCATAAAAATTGTACACACACCACCTAAAAAGTAGTTCTTTATTGTTTACATTGTTGTTACATTGGTACAAGTTTACCTACCAAACAATTGCTCACATTGTTATATTGTTATTTTTTTGTGTTGGAGTAGCTTAGTGCAGTGAGCTTCCCCTGATGGCTCACGGGTCTTCTGACAGAGCTCAGAACTCATAAAGTACACACCTTTTGTCATCTAACAAAACTTTTTGATTCTTTTAATTCTGCCAATACCTTTTATCAGTGTTAAGGTGTGTTTTGCAATAATTTTTGATGACAGTAGTGGACTGAATGATGACTGTACACACAGCACTGTTCAGTTCTATGGATAACACGGGGAGGGGGTGAGTGGTAGGCATTCTGCATCCTGAGCCATCCACCATTGGAACAAGCAATTCTTGTCCCAGTCTATTCATGGTAGGTGGCTAAACAATGTTAGAGGACTGTCATACACAGGAAAGATTTTTGCACAAGATGATCATGGTCATTCATCTTAGATGACAACTATCTAACACATACACATAGCTCTTGGATACATAGAAATGTCTTACAACCTTGCACTTCCAATCTGACATGCAAGTACACAATCAAAAGCAATCTCTGGGAATTAAGAGTGGAGAATTATAACAACTCACTCCATGATTGGTCTGTCCTTTTTAATATCTTTCTTAAATTAATGAATAAAAAACATATAGCCTATTTAGAAGAAAACGGTTTCAACCTGTGGATATCCAAGAATACTCATCAGTTGTGCCACTGGGTATGTTGTCCTGGAATATAGATCTCCAATGAATCCGGCCACTTTACCACGCTCCATACAAGAATAATTAGGTGCTGTCATCTTATGACCTGATATTATCTGTAGTACGTCTTTCATGACTTTTGATGAACTTCCACAAGAATCATACACATGATAGCCCAGTGTTATATTAGGGAGAATAACTGGATTGCTGTTTATCTCTTTAATGGCAAAAATAAAAGCTCTTAGATGTTTGTATTCTTTGTGATGGGCACTAAAGAAATAAAATATATCTATAACAATGACTGCATTTTAAAACCTACTTTTCTCTGATTTAAAAGAGTAATTAATGCAGTACATATTTCATTATCTCTGTGAATATTCCCATTTATTCAAGGTATAGTTAATATTTACATTCAGCTGGACGTGTTCTTGTAATTCTCGGGAATCAACACCAATATTGATTTATACACAGGTAACTTACCCAAGGTAATCTGTTTACCATGGAATGTATCAACTGATTTGCAAGATATGAAACACAAAGCATGTTTGTCAAACTTGAAAAGTTCAGCCATACCAGGACCCAAAGCACAACTAATTAAACATGAGACAAAGGCTTATAGAAAGAATTTTCATTAGGAAACCAACTGGACTGCTACACAACCTCTGCTGACACCATCCTGATCTGCCATTCTCACTGAACCACCTATGCCATCCTTCTGAATTTTCTTTACACAGCTTTACACCTGGAACCCAGCATACATGTCTTACTAGGACACCTACTACAGTTGCTGATTACGTGGATTTATGTTTTGTCTAATGTGCTCCTGTAATCCATTAAAGTTTGTCTGCTACAGTGTATGATTTTTGCCTGCTCTCTCATTGCTAGTCTTATTCCCTCTTCTCCTCCACAGTCTGTTTTTGATATTATCCAATATTTATATAGTGTCGACACATTACAAAGTTCATAGTCATGTCACTAGCTGTCCCTCAAAGAGGTTCATAATCTAATGTCCCTACCGTAGTTATATGTCATTAACACAGTCTAAGGTCAATTAACCCTACTGCATGTTTTTGGGATGTGGAAACCAAAGTACCCAGAGGAAATTAACACAAACATTGGGAGAACCTGCAAACTCCATTTGGATAGTGTCTGGGATTTTAACCTGAACCTAGTGCTGCAAAGAACTGTCTAACACAGAACATAACACCATACATACTGCTGGACAGACACTGGATTTTGTCCTTTGCAAACTCTGCAACCTCACCTACCTTGACAATTTATCATTTCTCTTTTCCACAGTCCCATATCCTCCTTTGGTTTGCTGTCCACCCCTGACTTATTTCCCTCAATCCTGGATAAGGTCTCATGCTGTTTGTTGCCATTTCATTATGGATGGCTGGCAGGTGTCTCAAACACCACCTGGATAAAACTGAACCCAAAATCTCCCAACCCCCTCACTTTCCAAATTTCCTTCAACATCATTCTAACTGTTCAAACCTGCTTTGATTCTGCCCTCTCCTTCACCCCCCATATTCTGAATAGTGTTGGTCGAATAGCTCACTATTCGATTCGACAGCTATTCGGCCGAATATAGCAAAAAAATTCGGGTGGTCGAATTTGAATCCCATTAAAGTCAATGGGAGAAAAATTCGGGTTTGTTTCAGCACTGTGTAGAGCTTCTACAGCCTCCAAACAGATGTAAAAAGATACATTATAAAAGGATACATAAAAAGATGCATTATAAAAAGATACATAACACTATTCCATACCTCTGTGCTTCACATGAAGATTAAAGTGCACCTGTCAAATCAATTTTAGGCTAAAGCTAGGTACACACTTCCAATAATTATTGTTAGAAAATTAACGATTGTGACCAATTAACGATTATGCACTATTATACTTGAACAATCATATTGTGCACAATTCTGTACATGCTGTAACAATATGATCGTTCATATATAATCCACCAACAGTGTCCACACGCTAGATACAACCGCTTGAACGATGCAGGGAGGGACATGTAAAGGAGAAAGTGTAGCGCAGAAACATGCACAATCACTGAACGACCGTACATGATAGATAGTGAAAGATCGTCGGCCAATCAGATCCACCGTGGTGGTCGTTCATTTCCAATGACAATCCTCGTTCGTCGGTGTCCTTGGTCCCTTTTTTTGGCCAATCGGTTGTTCATCAGTCGTTTCTAACAAAAATTATTGGACGTGTGTATGCAGCTTTAGTCTACACGGACTGCATTCCCATGGGCTTATCTACACCAGGACGTTTCCTTCAGGCAAGTTTTTGAGCGTTATCTTAGACGTTGCTTGCAACATTTAAAAAATTAAAACGCTGGATAAACGCAGGAAAACCCTTCCATTGAACTCAATGGAGGCTTTTTCAAGCATTTTTTAAGCTTTAATGAAAGCTTTCATTGAAAACAATGGGGGCTTTTATAAACATTTTTAGCAGGACTTCGGAATCTGGAAGCCCCCTTTAATAAGGAGACTCCCAGATCTCCACCGCCCCACCCTGGGGAATGAGTACAGGGGTACATAAATCCCCTTACTCATTCCCTGAAAGGGTTAAAATATAAGTAAAAATAGGACAAGACTTTAATTTAAAATTATTTTATTAATGTGTGTGTTTGTGTAATTTAACTTTTTTTTTTTCTTAAATTATTTATTTTGTATGTGTTTTTTATTTTAAACTTGTTTTTTTTTTTTATTTTTTACAGGTTGGTGTCGAATGCAGCAAAATTCGGTTCGGGTATACCCGAATTCGAACAGTCATATTCGGGTCGAATATAGGGACAACCCGAATTCGAACATCAACACTAATTCTGAACAATTTCCAGGTCCTACCACTTTCATCTCCACAACATCCCCAAAACCAGCCCCTACCTGTCCCCAGAGACTACCAAACTCTACCAAACCCTGTACAAGATCTTATCCCTCATCTGGACTACTGTAACATCCTCCTCTCTGGTATTCCACTAACCCGACTTTCTCATCTACAATCTATTATGAATGCTGCAGCCAGATTTATTCATCCTTCCAACCACTCATCTTCTGCATCCTTTCTTTGCAATTCTCTACACTGACCTCTACTTCAACGCAGAACCAAATTCAAGTAACTCTTCTTTGTCTTCATATTGAGGTGAAGCTCCTGTCCTACCTACCTTATAACAAATAGAAAAATACTCCCCTAACTGCGCTCTAACTCCTCCAATGTCCTGCTAATAACTTCTACACATATAACATTACCATATAAATTATTTCAAGAATTTTGTAGTGGCCCCAACATTCTGCTTTGTCCTATCAGGCTGGCTTCTATCTTCTGCCCTTATACCCCATTTTTTCAAACCTACCTACCCAAACCCTTCCGTCATCTTCTGTTTCTTAAACCTTCATTACTTAGCCACCATTCCCTATCCCCTATATTCCCCTACTCTTAGATTGTAAGAGTCAGGTCTTCTGTACCTTCTGTGTCATTATTTTTCATCTGTCATATACACCCCTATTTTGGGTACAGCGCTTTGTAACACGTTGACACTTTATACATTCTATTTATTAATAATAAAAAGATGTTCCGTAACAGGAATTGGGGCCATCAATGTCATCTTCTTACCCACATTTTGTCCATTTTTAATATTTTTACCTCGATGGTTTGAAAACATTTTACACCTTAGCAATGTATGATTAACACTCATCCTAGTCTGCATTACATTAAGATGGGCGGATGTTTATAGAACTTGTCTGTTCACATACTTCACACATCCCATCATGTTCATGGACAACCTACATTTCCTTTAGACACCCCATAGTCAATGGATTAGAGACATTGTCATAAATGCCAGGGTGCATTTCATACAGAGAATAAAAAAAAGAAACCTGGACAAACAATTAAACATATTTAACACTGTAGATCTAGTTCAGTTACTTATATGTTAAAATTGAACTGTATAGGTATAGTCTTTGAACAATTTCCATTTGGAAAAGACAAAAAAAAAAAAATAATGTGTATGATAAAATGTATGAAGTCTAAGTTTGAACATGTCTAATACGCAGTGACCAAGAACAATAGATACCATTGATATTTACATACTGTGAGCACATCTTCAAACAGAAAAGATCTCCAATATACTGCCATTGTGTTATCCAGGAATGTACAGTAAATATGCCTCCTATGACAATATCTCCTTCCTGGGAATATTTGTATTCAAATGTGTATTCCTTCATTCTCAGACTGCACATTGATGGTGAATTGTTTATGTTAGATCTGCAGGAAGGCACACAGAGGATGCACAGCCATAATATTCTGAGTAAAAGCTGGTACACCATGTTGGAAAATGACCAGCAGATATGGAGAACTTCAGAATGTTCCTCCAGGCACATCACAGACAGCAGAAGGGCTGTATGATGGAGTGTTAGAACAGAAGGAAAGAAGCAGAAGCTTTATATGTTTTAACACCCTATTGTTCAGATAATAAAGTCTAAACAGTTGGAAAAAAAAACATGAGTGTAAGTTTAGAAACAAGAATCTGTAAAAAATATACCAGTCAACGAAAGTCTTCTTAAAGTGAGAATGGTAAAACTGTACATGAAACTTATCTTTGGCACTTACGTCAATGAATGGGATTAAAAATAAATCACATTGGCCAATCTGTTTTACTTGCACAAAATAAACAGCTGTTTTAGTTCATGTCAACCGTGAAATTGGCCCAATCATGTCATATCTGGATCAGTTCCAATAAAGTAGAACATTGCTAAAGTTCCACCTAAATTTCAGCTTGAGGTCCCCTATAACACCCTAGTGTACTAATAAGTAGTGCCACAATTACAGTCATTTTGTTTATACAGTAATATATTTATACAGATCTCCTGCAGCTATAGATACAAAAATATCCTGGTATTGGGGCAACATTGCAGTTTTCTTCCACTGATCTGAGGACTTAAAGTCGTGTTGGGACTGGATGAGTGAAACGGGGTATAGAGACTGGGAGCTGCAGTTTAATGCAGGAAAGGCATGGTGGGTACTGATGGTATTGGATATTCAATTTGCTCGAACACAACCAGGTTTTTAATAGTGCTTCACAAGCTGAAAAAATGTATACCATTTCCTAATCATTGTGATGCCTTTGCCTTACAACTGCATCAAACTGAAAATTTGGATAGCACAGCTTGGGTTAACTCAAAGCATTCCTACCTCATATTGCTCACAAATAGATAGGAGTATAAAATAAAACTGAAAACCAGACAATTGTAATTGATTCACCCTTAATTTATGCTGGGAAAAAGTTTATAGGGTGTATAGGTGTAAGACATTTGACAAAGAGAAACAGTATGTGAATTGGTAATACTAACATAGTATAAAAGCATACAAAATTTATTGATAAAATGTTAAAAGAAAAATTTCCAGATATGAAAAAATAAGAAGTGAGGTCCTAGCTAAGGGACCAAACAGTCAATTATATAATATATATTAACCACTGATTGTAACCCAGGACCTCAAAGGCCATTTTTTCATGTGTGTAGTTAAAACTTCTGGGTATCAGGAGCAGGTGGCTGAAACAGGTCATGAATCAAGGTCTGGTTCATTTTTAACATATTTAGTTGCTCAATACTGGTGGCAAACAGTGGGGTCCATTTTGCAGTAATAAATCCACCTGCTCCACTGGAAACTCTCCTCAACATGGCACTTGAAGAATAGATGGGACAGCACCTGGATGCCATAATTGGACAAAGTTGGCCAAATGTCCAGTTTCTTTCTCATCCTCCAGGATGGGTCAACTGGGACAACACAATAACAAGAACTGTTACAAGGCTCTCATCCCTGCAATACAGGAGGTCACCCCTTAAAGCTGAAGGCTATTTTTGTCAGACCAACTGGTTCTGCTAGCCCTAGTTGGAGGAGCTACAGGGGGGTGATTTCTGGCAAGAAAGCCTAGTGCCATCCCCACATTTCCCAATGGACCCCCAGAGGGTCGTCTTCTCTTCCTTTCCTAAAAGGCCATGACCTGTTACAACTCCTGGAAGATCTTCATCCATCCCCTCCCCCATGATCCTACCATCTGTTTTTTGGTACCCCAGGCTCCAGGTCAAGATGGTGAAGCAGCAGAGTGGGTTGAGGTTATGGCTTGGCTAACTGATTATCCATTACAGATCATTGGGATGAAGGTGACTTCTGTGTGTTCTTTTTTATCCTCAGAAGCTTATCCATGGTAGCATCGGTAATGCGGCATCTAAAGAACAAGACACTAACTCTTTCCTGGTGAATGAAGTAGTATGTGTTTTTATATTTTAGAGCTATGTACTACATTTCAAGGGTTTTTACCTGAAGACCAGGGGTACAAAGCAAGTGTTCTTGTTCTAGATTACTACTTAGGTTCACCTTTTTGAGCTTTCAGTTTTTGTTAATTTTTTTTAAGGCCAAGCTTACGATGGGTTCTGCTTGTTAGAGCTAAGGCTACAGATAAGGATTCTAACAATGATTCTAACAGTTTAGAAAAATCATTACTTTCTACCCTTTTTGAGGGGAAGATTTGGACTCAGCAGGCTTTCAGGTTAAAGACTCTAAAGGTGCGTACACACTTCCAATTTTTATCGTTCCAATCGAACGACGAACGATCGATTGGGCAAAAAAACGTTCGTAAAAAAGTAACCAACAACGCCGACGAACGAGGAAAGTCGCTGGAAACGAACGACCGGACCGGCGGATCGGATTGGACGACGATCGTTGAACATCGTTCGTGTGTACGGTCGTTCGTTGATCGTCCATGTTCAGAGCATGCGTGATGAAGGAACGTCCGTTCACTTTCCTGTCGTGCACATAGTTCCTCTATCGCTTAAACGATCGTATCTATTGTGTGTACAATATCTACGAACAATCGTGTCGTTACCTCTATGTGCAGTATCGGTGCTATACGATCGTTCATATATATCGTGCAGGAACGTTCGTCGTTCGTTTTCCGACGATAATAATTGGAAGTGTGCACGTAGCTTTAGTTTGATAGCTCTTTATTCTTTTTTTTTAATTTCTGTTTTGATGATATGGGGCAGCTTGGGGAAACCTTGGACCTGAAAAATAGATGGGCTGCTTCAGAAAGCATGGGAAGGCTCAGCAGCTATTTTGCCAGTGTCCACAAGGCAATAAAAGAGCTGGACAAAATTCTCTAAATATTTGCACATGATAATTAAAAAAAAATACCAGATATACAGTGCAAATTTAGAATTATTTTGTGTAAACAATCTCACAGAAATAGCCAAAGATTAACTAAGGCCTCCAAAAAGAAAACATAGTAATTTATCAAAGGATAAAGCATTACAGTTTAACTAACCGTAACACAAGACCAATGATGTCCACATTCACATCGGTGGAAAATTGATTGGGTTTGTCTGCCGGAAAATTTGCAGAAACCTATTTATCCTCAGTTGCTCCACGTTAGTACTCCTCCAGCAAGCCCCTCAAAATTTTTTTGTAGCAAAACTGTTGACCCAATAATGACAGCAACCACCGAGTAACAAGCAGTACATTATTATTTGGACATTAGAATGCTAAAAATGTCAAGGAGGGTTTGGATTTTACCCCTACGTGTTATTTAGACAGAAACCCTGAGTATATTTAGTCTTAAAATCAATCTAAGAAAATTGAACAAAGTTGCGCAGAAGTAGCAACCAAGAGCCTCCTGGGATGCTTAACGTACGTATCCTGGGGGGCTCTGCACTGCCATCCATCCTTGATCACCTGGGCAATTGAGAATTAAGGGCATAATGCTGCATCCTTAAAAAAAGGGTGTTGCACTTAAAAAAAAAACACTATCAAAAAAATATTTACTTTAAATAAAAGGGTTGTGTACCCTTTTATGAAAAGTAAAAATCTGGAGTTTAGGTACGCTTTAAAGGATGTGTCTTGGATGGTAACTGGCCATAGGGAAAAGGCAGATTTATTAGACCCTTTTTTTAGCTCTGTGTAGTCAAAGGAAAATGGCAAAGCTCAAGTCAAAATTGCTAATAGCAATGTCACTGCCTTAAACTGATATGACTGAGAAACAGTCAGACTAAATTAGGGTTGACAAAGCACCAGGACCCGATGGATTACATACACATGTCCTCAAAGAGCCGAGCAATTGTTTTTAATTTTTAGAGACTCTTGGTTCACTGGCTTGGTACCAATGGATTGGCGTAAGGCCAATGTGGTTCTTATCTCTAAAAAGGGAGCAAAGTCATTACCAGGTAACTACAATTCCCATAGTTGGAAAGGACCTTGAGAGTTTGATAAAAAACCACATAAATTAGTTTCTGCTAGAAAATAATATAATAAGTAATAGTCAGCATGGATTCAAGAAAGCCCAAAGTTTTCAAACAACCACCTCCTTGTCTGTGACTTGAAAAGAAAAAAGATCGTAACATCTTGCTGCTCCCTCAGTTGATTGGTTCAATTTTTTTGTGTATAAGGTCATGTTCGAGTTATTTTGTTAGGAATTTCTAAAAATGGCTTCTGGAAGTCTTTTATCCCATATTGTTTTTTATCTAGGCCACTTTTCTCTATCCCCTATCTTTATCTCTTGACACTTCTCATAAAAGTCCCACTACTCACTAACACTGTCATGGTGTGACAGGGCGGGATAGTGGACCATCTGTGTCACCAGCCTACATGGCAGAGATGTGTATGGGGAGTAGAGTCCAAGCAACAGCATGGTTTTCTCCAGATGTTGCTCTGCAGGCTGTCGCCAGGTTGCAACCCCAGTACACGCAGGGGCTGGAACTGCTAACAGAACAAACAGGTAGGAACAAATCATAAAACAGGAACCTGAGGCAGAAGCATAGTCGAATGAGCCTGAGGTTTGGGCAAGCAGCAATCAGCAATCAGCACTAGTTGGGCAGAGAAAAAGGTCAGGGCAGGTGGCAGATAGGATTAGTCAGGAGAAGCCAGGGTTCGTACACCAGAAGCAGAATCAGGAGATGCAGAAATAACCTGGAAGCAGAGCCTAGTGGAACTCCTTATTCAGGCAACTTCCTGTTGCCAGTCACTTCCTTTTATAGCGGGGACCACGTGGCCAGTAGGTAACATAACCCACCACCGCAGAAAATGCTGGAGCAGAGGCAGCTCAGGTGGGGTTCACACTTCTGCCAGAAGATTGCAGAATGCCACAAGAAAATCCAATGAATGATATCATTGATACTGCTGTTTTCCTGGATAACATACATAGTTGCCTCCTACTTGGGTTTTAAAATGCAACAGGTGTACGTTACAGGCTGCAACTGTTCTGGCTCACTGTCTTTGCACTGTGATGCATCAGACAGTTAGTTAACACTTTCATTTGCTTATATAGGGCTGTTTAGCATACAAAACGATGAATTCCATGGGAAAAGCAGAATAGAGATCATATTATGGAATGAGAGACCGTTCCATCTCTGCAAGGTGTAGTAGTATCTGTGCTTCACAAATGTCTTCACCACAAGATACATGCACCTGGAAATTTGCTCAGATGCCACAGTCACTATATTGTCCTGTTGGCAGTAACCACATTGTTGATTTGGAGCTGGCTGGGAGAAACTCAGTGTATGATTTGCTTTTGCATGGAGTAAAGTATTTTCTGGCGTTCTGACTTACATTACCTAGACCAGGCATGGGCAAACTACGGCCCAAGGGCCATATACGGCCCAATGAGGTTGTTTCTCTGGCCCTTTTATTGGTCCGTGGCTCTGACTGGTGCCACCCCGAGCAGGGTCAGGTAAAGGACCCCACTGGGGGGGGGCACACCGGCCAATACCATGGAACACGTCCCCTGTTTGTATGCCAGCTCGTGGAGGTGGACGAGCTTTGTGTCCCTACAACCAACCCACTCAGAGCCTGCGATGGGAGAGTCGGCGGGCTGTGTCACTGGGAAGAGGGAAGATGAGACAGCTCAGGACTCGCTGGGCTCAGTTTGTGGAGGAAACAAGGGCTTTTCACTGGTTAAGCTAAGTGAAAATGTTTTTGTTCCTGAAAGCTATGGTTTATCTTAAGGATATGTTGAGGTTTAATATTAGAGGGGCCTGCGAATTAGTTATAAATGTTAACAGTCAAATTTGTCACTAGGTGACACTATAAAAACTTTCATAAAAAGTTATTTTATAAAAAAAGTTATTTTGTTAAGAGTAACTTTAAATTATGATCTGTATGATGTTTTCCTCAAATTTTTCTTCTTAGACGTGCATGGTGGTATCCAAAAGGTATTGTGCTGTTGTTTCTTTACATGTGTGTACCATACACAGCCCTTTGTGTCTGTATGTGAATTAGGAGTCAGAAGCCAGTTTTTAAACATTTAAACAGAGGAAGTTTGTTAACAATAATATTTATGTCAAGAAATAAAGACACGCATGTCTATTCTGATAGGTGGGGGTGGAAATGGGGTGAATAACAGGACAGACGATTTGCTCCATCAGTCATATAGACTACATGACTTGTGTACTTTTAATAAATATCTACCAATAATTTTACAAAAAGATCCGTTAGTTGCAATCAATTTGATATTGAGTTTACTTCACAATGCCTGGCAATCCAATCATTTTTATCAGATTGGTGATCACATTGAAAGAGAAAAGTCTCAGTTTTGAGTCTGTGAGCACTAGGCCCTAATCCTCATACAGACATCCAAGGAACTTCAGAGAATTGTCACTGAGCTAATGCACTGCTGCTTACTTCAATACCCATTCACTTCAAAGCAATACATGCATAAGCTTGCACTGTGCTGCACGGTACCACAAGTGCATTGGGTGCTATTCGGACCAAATCAGAACCAAACATAAATCAGCGCAACAGAGAGTCACTATTGAAGTTTCTCATGATTTTGGAAAGTTGAGTATTTGTTTGAGTTTTCAAAGCAGAAGTAGGAGATATTACATTGCAAATCATGCCATAATTCTAACTTAATGCAGCTGAATCTGTGAAATAATGTTTTTGTTACTAATGATTATGATTTCCAAATGATTAATGAAGGTAAATGATGTCAGAAAATGACAGGACAAAACAATTTGCTAATTAGGAGGCTTAGAATTGCTAATGCAATGCAGCCAAAGTTATTTGTCAGTTTTTTTACACAAAAACAGTGTATGTGAGTGGAGCTCCCTCATCAATACAGATGCAGCACTTGAGGATTATACTTGTGTATGGAGCTGGCAGCAGGAGATCAGGCTTATTCACTAAAACAAGGGAATGAAGTCCAATACAAGATTACAAGATTTCTTTGTATTTCAATATATATATTGAGTCCAATATATATATATATATATATTATACATGCTACTGTACAGTTATAATACAGGTTTTAGTATTTTTGTGCACTCTTGTTTTAACAGTTTTTTTTATTTAAGTTTATTATTACATTTATTGAATATTGGGCATATTTCGGTGAGTTATGCCTAAGAATTATATCATACTCCTCTATATATATATATATATATATATATATATATATATATATATTCATATATTCATGTTTTGCTACCTGTTCAGGGTCAAAATCCGGTCCGGCCCCTCTGTCAAATTTTTGAACACAATGTTGCCCCTCATTCAAAAAGTTTGACCACCCCTGACCTACATTGACTAGATGGAGATTTACATGACAGTGACTTAAAATACATATCCTGAATAGAGGAGTGAAAAATCTTCATCCTGTTGGTGTAAGTGGGGAGTGGTACTCTTATAAGGAAGTAGAAGAAAAAGAATAGGAGGAGAAAACAGCCCTGATCTCATCCCCCTGACCAACCAACAATAACTAATTCCGTCATGTAGACATGTCAGTGCTGTGTAAAACATTTACCAAATGAGCTGTAGGGGAAACACGCTGCCCCTGCCTGTAGGCACTGCTATAGATATCTGCCATTGCATGGACCTGGCTGCACACTGAAACTTTCAAGGATGGGCTACATGTTTGTAGAGTACAGCTTCAGCTCAAAAAATTGCAGCTTGGTATCTTCCAACGGGGTTGACCACACTCCATAAGTTTGTTAAAGAAGCTGGCTTCCACCAACAGCAGCTAGGTCATCACACAGCTTCTCTACCTAACAATTTTTTCCTCTGATTCACACAATCTGCCTCTCTATCTCATGAGTAACAGAAAAAATTATCTAAAAATAGGGGATGGTAAACCTCATGGCAATTGTTTATGAATGTTGCGAAGAAAGCTCTATGGTAATGTATCATGTTCACTGTCTTCATCTCCCTTCTATGTCTAAGAAGAGAAAAATGCCAGTCAGTCCACAAGGGGCGAATGTTGGCTAGGTAGAATCTAATCATTTATACTTTGTAAAAACATTCATAATTAGATCTCTTTCTTTTTGCACCACTGGTGGTGTGCATAGTGTTTGTGCTGGTGCCCTCCCTAGATCCAAACCTAAAAAGTTTAGCTTGGGCCAAGGATTCAGCAGCGACTGCTGGTCTCCTATGAGGCCTACTTCTATTGTCAGTCCTATTTTGACACCTTGTTGACATTTTAAAACTAGTACCATGTGTGTGGGTCACGTGTTAACAGTCAAAATAAACTAAGAAAAAAATTAGAAAAACTGGCATATTGTATTATTATTGTAGGGATGGATGGATTATCCATTGAGGGACAATTTACAGATCTTAGCGCTGGATCCTGGAAAGGTAAGCATTCGTTTAAAAACAACAACTCAAATTTGTTTTTGCACAGTGTTTGTTTTATTTTTAGGGATTTTTATAATGGTGGGAATGGATAAGGGGCGCTTTATAAAACTTTATTTTTAAAGAAAAGTCCCCAGAACAAGTGGTCACCTAAACATAACTGCCTAAGTAAAGATTCCCTTTCACTTTTGAAGGCTTTCTTAGCTTCAAGACTAAAAGTGTGGATGATATTTCTCAATTGTACAAACAGTACAATGGTAATAAAAAAAACAGTGTTTCATTAATATTTTATTAAAAAATATAAAGTTTTGGCTTTACATACACTTTAACATGATAAAAACTAAAATCAATTTGTTACATATTTTTTATTTGGTATCATTATGTTATTCACAATACAAATCTGAGTTCATACTTTTTATATAGCTTAACTTTTGCTGGACGATGGTATTCCGTTCTCCAGATCATCTCTTGCGGTTATAGTTAAAGTACAATATAAGGCAGACTATTTCTTACTTTTAAATTATCACCTTCACCCATCCAGACTTCCCTTAGATAATACCAGTCAGACACATAATTATAATGTAGAGTCAGTGAAATTTCATTACCAGTTATTTGTAAAATACACAGCAAATGATTTCATCAGATTCAAGTTTGTGTAAGGTCTCTAAGGCGAGATATAGAACTTTGTGCTTAACCATCTCCTCAGGAAACTCCCGGTATTAATGAAAATGCAATACAACTTGTAAATGTAAATAAAATACAACATATGTATTACAACACAAAATCAATACTACAGAGACAGGTGTAAAACACAAAGAATATCACTACATAATATGTTATATTGTTATTGTAGACCTAAGTAAAAATACAAGAATAACAACACATTTGACATTATTTTGACTATTTTTATATGTTCATGGACAAATAAAATCTTTTCATGTTGCTGTTGTATATCGTTCCTATTTTAAAGATATATGTGACATCTTGGTAAAGTTGCACAAACACAATTAAACCATTTTTTAAAAATAAATATTGTACGTGTATGGTTTCATAATATCTTCATCTTAGACCTTTCATTTTTTAATTTTATTTGACCAGCTATATATTTTCATTGAACTGTGCAAAACAATATTTCAAAACAGTGGGACAAAACAAAGTCCCAGATCGAAAGTATACCTACCAACTCTAATAAACCATATATACCCTGGCCCCCTAGAGAATGCAGATTGATGGACATAACATTTTTACCTTAGAAGCTGTAGTACAGGGATTTCTGTATACAAGTGCTGATTCAGTAAAACTCCTAAAGCCCAACGGTCATACCAGACAGTATAGCAAAAGATTTCAATAACATTGTGAGACGGGGTAACGTGTGTCGCAAGTGCGACATCCAAGTAGCAAAAAATTTCTGTGGATGTGTGTCAAGATCTTGGGTGGCTTCTGTTTTATCTATCAACATTAAAGATTGTAAATAATTGGTAAGCTGCGTTACCGTTGGGGGATGGAGTTCAAGCCAGCGTTTCAATATACACTTTTAGCTAACAAAGATGTACAAATTTGGATAAATCTGTAGCGGTTAATTTGAGAGGACATTCCATGAAAAAGCACCAAGTGGGGCAACAATTTTTAAGTATTACCAGTGACACGGTTAATAAATTTGAAAATCGACTGCCAGAAAAAATGTACAACTGGACCGTCTCATAGCAGATATACTAGTGGCGCCAAGGGAAAAGCACATTTAGGTCAAGCTTCTAATCTTTGAGTGGCGGAACTTGTACTAACTTTTAAATTAAATGCATAGTATGCTCTATGAATATTCCTAAATTGCATTTCACACTACATTTCACTGCCTATATACTTTCTGGTGGTAGCCCAGTTGGATTCTAATAAGTTCAATCTCGCAGCAAATTGGGCCTTTCTCGCTTTCTGTACATTTAAGCGGGAACGGCCTTTGGATTCGCCATGAGGTCGTGTTCTTGCAGAACATACAAGGGAAAAAGCAGGGGATGGGAAAAGCGACTATTTGAGGCAGGAATGGCACGGCTGGGAGGGAATCATTTGCTCCCAGGATGCAGAGCAAGGCCCAGCAGCCCAATCAGGTGAGATCTTAGCAGAGGCATACATACAGGGAATGAGGGAGGGGCTAGTCACTCCATCTTGTGTTCTGGGTGAAGGATAGAAGCAGGGAGAGACGTGGATTGTGACAGGGACAGGTTAGGAGCCTTTTGTATATCTGTATATATAGAGATATTGCAGTTTTTTATGCTATCTGGTCCTAATTAGCCATTTGCTAAAGACCGTTTGCTGCAGAAAAATTTCTGTCCTACTCTAAATCCTACTTTAAAAAAATACAGATATTTCCATTTGATACTCTTGCTGTTTACCAAAAAAAGCCATTTTGCTGAAGAAAAAATTTCGGTTTTACCGTTTTTTTCAGTCTGGTACCTCTTGCTATTTACCAAAAAAATTTGGCTGAAGAAAAAATGTCTGTCCTTCTCTAAAAAGTAAACAGATATTTGAGTCTTTGATACCTCTTGCTATTTACCCGAAAAAAGCCATTTGGCTAAAGAAAACATTTCTGTCCTACTTGTTTTTTAATAATGACCAATTCAGAGATCGGGCTTTATTTTTGCTTATCTCACAAGGAATCCATGGCTGGTAACATCATATATTTTAAAGCCTTTCTCTTTTGCTGTCGGACACAAAACTGCTGAAGTTCTTTGGGAAGCTCAGAGCGTTAAGTTCTCAGTCACAGCTAAATCATCTGCTTTTGCTAGGCAAGGAGCATTAGGATAGCTTTCAACTAACAATGTTAAGTCAGTGAGCATGCCATCCAACAAAGCTTGACACAAATCTAGGAGGTGTGATACATCCAGAGCCAACACTTTCAGCAAAGTAGCAGACAATGAACGATCGGAACACATATTAGGATTTTGCTCCATCAATGTTTGTTTGATATTCAAGAAATGTACTTGTGCAGATGGCATATTTAGATACCGAGTCAAAGATTCCTTCATAGTAGATGTTCGATGAGGAAGAAAACCACCAGTCTCCATGGAAAACAAGTACACTTCACCCACCTGTGTATCAAAAACATTATTCACAAACACACCATACTGGTGGAACAAAATATCTCCTAGCCAAGGACAGTCATGGGTGACCTTTAGGATGCCTTTGTCTTCAAGCACCACTTGGAGACCATTTTTAAAGACCCTTGGTCCCATGGTGAGGATGTCAAAGAGGTAAACATGACTTCCTGTGCTCACCTGCAGCCAGGACAGTTTTCCATAGCGACATATGTTAAGGCCAGAAGCTCCCAAGCTCAAGACCTTTTGGTGCTGGAGATGCAGAATCTTTCTTCTATTGTCTTTCTTTCAACCTCTTGACCTATTCCTATTTACCAAACAAGACAGCTTGGTACAGTTAAAAATCTGACGATGGACTACACCCAGCTCTAGAAGCCAGTTACCAATGTGGTCCCCACTCCTTCTCAGGGCCCATGGCCTCCTCCTCCTGCTGTTGCTTGCTGTTGACCCACTCTTCGTCTCTGGTCCTTCATCTTTTTGCCTAATGTCACTGAGCTACTTCTCCACAACTTTATGGGTGGCATTCTTAAAACATGCCATCCAGATCATGATGCCAGCTAGCAACGCAGTCTTCTGCTGTTTTGATGGCAGAGACTGCTGCTAGTGGGTTGAGTTCACACGTAACGCCACCCTTTCTCAATGTTCTATTGTTTATGCTGCCTTCTGTACGCTGTCCATCGTTCAAAAATCCTATTTGCCTGCCATTTTCTGGAAAAACACAAGGTCTTTTGGAACTTTTGTAATTTCCCCTTGTTGCCACTGTTCTCCTACACATACCTAGAAAATGTGGTGTTTCCGAATTCCAGTGTGTCTGAATAAGAACAGTGTGTCTGGTCACAAACTTGAAATGCAGCTTCATTGTCTAGCGAATTATCCAATAACAGAAACCGAATGCTTAGAATCAGGAGTGCCCAAAATATGTACTAATAGAGAAGGTAAAAGCAATATGGGTACAGGGCCTAGCCATGTAAAAAAGCAGATTTACCTGTAAATGGTATAAAAAATGATGGAAATAATCAAAGGGCAACAGGTGGTTTGTGTCATCCAGTAAATCCCCCAACCACATAATACCTCGCCTCTCCCAGAATTTATACACCTTATGTTGCGTGCCCTGAGGAAAACTAGGCATGGATCGTATAGGCGTCCTAACAGTTGGACCCTGTGGATATTGGTAAAGTTTTTTAGTTTCTCACTAGGCTAATAGGGTGTCCGCAATAACAAATTGGTGCTTATGTCACATGATATATTGGCATAGGGCGTGTTATGCAATCCCAGTAATGACCAGTGCTGAACTAAAAGGGGTTCTAATTTAACAACTGTGTAAAAAGAGGTAGTGTGCCACCAATCCTTCACATAAGGTGATGAACATGCTAGATTGTACTTGCGCATATCCAGGAAACGTGACACCAAGATTTTGTTTGGACCGTGATAACCTGGACCTAGCAATCAGAGAGGTCTTGCCCCGCCACAAAAAGGTAATAAAAGTGGCTTAGGGGTTAGCACTCCGGTCTTTGCAGCACTAGGTCCCAGGTTTGATTTCCAGCCAGGACATTATCTGCATGGAGTTTGCAGGTTCTCCCCGTGTCTGCCTGGGTTTCCTCCGGGTACTTCGGTTTCCTCCCACATCCCAAATAACATGCAGTGAGGTTAATTAGGTTCGCCCTAAAATTAACCTTAGAATACATTAATGCCATATGACTATGATAGAGACATTAGATTGTGAGCTCCTTTAAGAGACAGTTAGTGACACAACTATGGACTTTGTACAGTGCTGCGTAATATGATGGCGCTATATAAATACTGTGTAATATTCATTTCTGGATATCTGAATGGTGGAGCAAAAACAATAGCGTCTGCATAAGGTAAAGCAACCGTGCAAAGCTAATAATCCCTTAATGGGCACCCATAAAGGATAAGAGCAAGTTTTTCCAACTATTAGGTTCTGACAAAATGAGTGGGGTATATTTTAATTTATACATGTCTGGGACACTGTGAGTGACTTGAACTCCCAAATAAGTAAAGGCATGTTTAACCATTTTAACCCCAGCTGCTGAATCACTGTCATTAACCTCAGAGGCGGTGACGCTTGTAAATACATCAGTTCGCTTTTATTATAATTAATGCAAATCCCAGAAAATGGAGCCAAAAAAATGAATATGTTTTATCACCGGAGGCAGATCATTCTGTGGGTCATTCAGGAATAATATTATTTAATTCGTAACATAGCCAACCTCACCTGCCTATCCTGAATACTGAGCCCTCTAAACACATTGAAATCATTGAAAGATCTCGCTAATGGATCTATGGCCAGATTAAATAAGAGTGGTGACAGCGGGCATCCTCTACCTAGAAAAGAATGGTATGATAAGACTCCCGCCACCTGAATTCAGGCTGATGGATTAGAATACATTGCTTTCGTAAATTGTGCAAACAAACTAGTAAAACCAAATTTATGAAGTACAGCATGTAACCAGGGCCACTCAATGCTGTGTCAATAGAGCACCCGACACGGAGGAGGGGCCAGACAACCTATTATATTCCAAAACTGTCAACTGTCAACTGTCACATTGTAAGCAGTGCCCAATACAAGTCCAACAGGACTTAAGTTCAATTTCGGTAAAAGTGAAGCCAAACTCTCAGCCAAGATTTTAGATAAAAGCTTAACATCAATATGAACCAGGGTCTAGTAATTCTTTCTGCTTTTTGGTAACACATTGATATATACTAAACAACCAGAAGGCAAGTATGAAGACATTGCAAACATGTCATTGTACAATTTAGTTAATGCAGGAGTAACCTGGTCAACAAGAATTTAGTAAAATTCGTATGGCAAATCCTCGGGTCTGGGTGCTTTAGCATTAGCAGAGTGTTTGATGGCTGATGCAATCTCTTCTGATGTAATAGGAGAATTACCATTACATAAATCCTCTTCCAATAGGCGGGGCAATGTTAATCAATCCAAAAAAAAATTGTCTCTTCAAGGAATCACTCCCTTTCGATGTATATAAAGATTTATAGTGGGCAGAAAAAGTAGCGGCTATGTTGGGAGGTAACAGTTAGCATCCCGGATGCTTGTAATCAGTGGAGGTGTTTGAAAGCCTTTGGCCAATTTGCAAGTTAATGTCCTGACTTGTTGCCATATCTGAAGAAACCTATTGGCGTTTCAAGGAGTACAAAGAGTTTTGTGGTCTCTGGGGACAGGTAGGGCCGGATTTTGTAGATGTTGCGTAGATGAAAGTGACAGGACCTGGAAATGTTCTGAATATGGGGGGTAAACAAGAATCCATGAATAACATTTAGAAGATGCTCTAAGAGATAAACTGGTGAAAAGTCATGATGCAGGAACACATTGTGTTGATACATGTAGAGATAAGCTAAAGGGCAGATTTGCCTGTGAGAAGTGTGAACAATGCAGATAGTTACCCAGATCTTACACTTTATACTTGGAAAAGTGTTTAAACTAAAACATTTTTTTTTATTGTAATGCTTGTAATTTTGTGTATTGTCCTTGCAAAGCCTTCTACATTGGTAAAACAAAAAGCCTTTTAAAGAAATGTATATATGAGCATGTAACTTTATGACCACAGTGGGCTGGCATTTTGCCAGAAATCATGAATACAATCGAAAAGTTTATTTTGGGCACTAGAGGTGATGAATATAGCAGAATGTGGAGGTATTTTGGATCCTAGACTTGTACAACATGAGTGAAGATGGATGTTTAATTTAAAAGCCACTGGATATCCTGGTTTAAATGAATGCATACGTTTCCAACCTTGTAATTGATATCAATTCATCCACTCGATCCAAAAAATCTGCTTTAAAATCATTTAAATCTTAGCTATGTCCTTCACCAAGATGGAAATGTTATATTTGAATTGGATATATTAATGTATAATAATATGTTGAATATTTCTCTGGAAAGTTTTTTGTGGCTTATTGAGTGATTTTCCCAGCAACAGAGAAAAAGTACAATATCCTATAATAAAAATGATTCTATCATTTGAATATACATATCTTTTAAAAATGTAATGCATAATTTAAAAGATGTGAACCAATACCTGGTAATGCCAAGTTTCAAGGTGAGTAACTTATTCATCAGGTTGAAAATCATCACTATTGTGCATGCCCAGTGTAATAGTGAAAAGCGTCTTGGCACCCCACCACTTTCATGTTTAGCCATTACTGTATATGTTTTGCATTCCTGGGGAGACATTATCCCCTCATGCTTCAGGGTGTGAGGCAGTAGGTGGCACATGTCCATAGAGATGTAGCTCCATATTGACGTCTGACTCTAGACGTTATTTAGTATAAATATACCCGTGGCAGTACCATTCTGGCAGTCTGCCACTCAGTATATGCTTTAGTTGGACAAATTTCGTCATATGGCATTTGAGGCTTTTGGACCAGGATGGCGTGTTCATGCACATGATATAAATGGATTAAGTAAATCTAACAGAGGAATATAGACTTGGAATAAAATATGTAAAGATAGTAACCTTTATGTTTCTTCTGTATTTTACAAGTATATGGGGTTTTGCTTTGGCATACATTATGAAACTTACGAAAATTTCTCCTTTGCAGGATGATAAATTAATCCTTTGTTCAACTGATGGTCTGAGGAAGTGAAACGTATACGGACATTTTAAAGATGGTTTGTTATACAAGGTATTTATTGTTAAATTAATAAAAATGTTGAGTTTTATATGTACAATTACCAATCACTTCAAAATATTTGATTGTTGATTTAAAAAACTACTAAACTACCTAACTAACTAACTGTTCTATAGGTGACTGCAAAATGTTTGTTTATAATTGCTCAGTTTTTCTTCTCTCCCAGGAAGCCTAAAAATACTATAAATTTGCCACAATAGAATGTGGAACTAGTGTGGCTATCCAATAATCATCTGTTTATTATCAACAATACCTTTCTGAAGACAAGATCTGGCATACTCAGAAGGAGATTTCCCTGCAATTGTAAAAAAAAGGCCACATTGAGCATGCACATTTTTTTTTTCATTTACAGCAGGATATGTCTTCTGTTCGCGAGCCTGCAAGATCTGGGTGTTTAAAAAATTTTTTACACAGCATTTTATGTGGATAACCCAACCCCTGCTTAGTAATATTTGTTCTAGTTTGATGTAGGTAGCCTCTCCCACACCTGTATCTATGCTTTTGTTTTCTCTGCCCTCATCTTTAAGATGTAGGAAAAAAGTCTTGTCCTGAAAAGCGTGAGAAAGAGAGGGGAGTAAACTCTATGTATATACCTTGTTATGTTTTTAGAACTTTGTATTATAAGATAGAAACCTTTATTGAAAAAAAGGAATATTCATAGCTCTCAAAAGATGCTGCTGGTTTGTAAGATTTTTACAAAATGGTATATTGGTATAATTATATCCAAATATTTAACTAGATACTTCAGTACAACTAGATACTCTAAATTGCACCATTTAAACTATCTTACTGTCTATAATTGTATGTTTCTCTCTCTCTCTCTCGCTCTCTCATACTAACCTAATTCTATATCATATCCCAGTTATCCTTTTAAATAATTAAAATAACTAAAATAAATTACTAGACAACAATTGAATGCATTTTAACTTTAATATATATTGTATTAAGGCTGTTTTGACAGTCTGAATTAAGCAGGCAATATCAGCCGTACACAGGTAATATGAGTAACAAATAATAGGATGCACATTACTCAAAAGGAGTTATCTTAAATAAATTGCCCACAGATAATTCAGATTTTTTTTTTTGAGAATCATTTTATGCAGAAGGATTTTTTCCTGGTATTCAACTCAGGTTTTAAAATGATAATATAACATTTTGGGAAGAATATACACCCTAATAATCCCGCACTGGAGGCCAGTATGGCGAATACCTCCACAGCCACCATGTATTTCCCTCTGGTGCTCAGATAGGCCGGGATCATGGCAATCCACACACTGCAGAACACCAGCATACTGAAGGTGATGTACTTGGCCTCATTAAAACTGTCCGGTAATGTCCTCACCATGAAAGCCAGAACAAAACTCACAGCTGCCAGAATCCCCATATAACCCAACACAGAGTAGAACCCAACAACAGACCCTTCATTACACTGAATGATGATCTTCCCAGGATAGGAGTGCATGTCATACTCTTGGTAGGGAGGAGAAACCAAAAGCCAAATTATACAGATCAGAACCTGGACAGAGGAACAAGTCAGAACCAAGGAGTTAGATACCTTGATTGTGACCCATTTTCTCCAGTAACTGCCGGGTTTGGTGGCTTTGAAGGCAATGCAGACTGTGATAGTCTTGGCCAGAATAGAAGAGACAGCGATGCAGAAAAAGATCCCAAATGATATTTGTCTGAGCATGCAGGTTATATCCACAGGACGACCGAGGAACAAGAAGACACAGAGGAAGCTCAGCAAGATGGAGATCAGGAGGATGAAGCTCAGATTACGGTTATTTGCTCTCACAATTGGAGAGTTTCTGTTATTGATAAATTCCCCTAATACAAATACAGTCATGGCTGAGAATATCAAAGATGCAAATGAAAAAATAGAAGCCATTGTATCATTTTCATAGGATAGAAATTCATATGTTTTGGGAATACATCTTGCCTTCCTCTCATCAGGCCACTTTTCATCGGAACATCTAAAGCAGTGCTCACTATCTGCAATGCAATAAATTATTTGTATTTAATGTTAAAAGAAGGGCAGACCTTTTAAAACATAAAATGCTATTTAAAAGTAAACTATTAACAATTTGGATGTTTTTACTATTAGTAATTATGGCTGGCTTAATATTGAATAGACATTGATAAGATATCCACAACTAAACTTTGATATTCAATATTAGCCATACTGCATGCAACTTATTCTAGGAACATTCAAACCTTGGATAAAAAAGGCCAATAAAAAGTAACACTATAGTGTTAGAACATTTATTTTAGAAGAAGAAGAGGAAATATATACAATCGGATTATAAAGAAGATTCACTGAAAAAGACATTCAGTCCTATAGTCTATAAACTTTCACTATAAAACATTAACTGTGAATAGAAAATAGACTAATCATGTCTGATCCTAAATGAAAATGGATTAAGCTTTCACTCAGAATAATAAATTAATTTTTGCATTCACCATTTCATATTTATTTCATTAATGCAACATGTTATTATTGAAAAACACAAAACGAAAGTTATTATACAGTGCAGGTAAGTTATATTTTGCTCCCCTGCTCACCATTCCTGTACCAAAGAAGAAATGATATATAATGCGTCCTGTCAGTAAGGGGGGAGCTATCTTTTCTATCCCAAAATTTCTGCAATGGACACTTCCTGAGAAATGTGATTTATGTGACAGATAACCAAGGAATACATGTTTTGCCACTACAACGTCAGGTCCCTACATCTTCCCGTTTCTGAGAAAATAGTGTTCACAGAAGGTAAGTAGCCAGATACGTGTGACAAGATAGCTTGGTATGATAGGTATAGTTTTTCTATTGCTGCAGCAATAAAATTTTAGGGGGAGTTAGCCACAAGAGTCCCATCTATATATTATACCTACAGCTCCCCTTTCAGGAGAAATTGGAGTTCAGAGAACATAAGGGGACATTTATATGTGACAGGGCACCATGGTATGGTAGGAGTGATAAAATTTTAGTTGGGGGAGGGGGGGGGTAGACACAAGAGTTACCCACTTATTCTATATTTCACTTCCTCTACTGTTTAAGAGAAATTGGGGTTCACATATGGTAAGTGGCCAGCTATATGTGACAGGATAGCATGGTATGATAGGCATAGTTTTTGATGCTGTAATGATTACATTTTAGGAGGAGTTATCCACAAGAGTCCTGCGCTTGCACTTACATTTCCCTTTTCTTAAAATGGAATTGGGGTTCATAAAAAGTAGGGCAATATATATAACATATATATAGCCAGGGGATATATAACATTTTAATGGAGAAGGGGGGGGGGCAAAGCATTTCCTGGCTCAGTTCCTGGCACCGCAGCGTCTGCAGATTTGACTCCAGCTAGCAGTGGTACTGAGCCTCTCCACTGAGCCAGGGTTGCATGGCATAAGGTAGGGGTAATCACACCGCAGCCTCACCACCAACTGACCTCACCACCAAGTCTGAACTCAGCCTTGAATTTTTGTGAACTTCAAGGGGCACCACAGCTTACAGACAATTGGAAGTACCCTAATGTTTATTGCCATGAGAGTGGCCCTTGGGGGTGTCCAACATGCAGACTGGTCTTGATGTGAAAATATTGTTCTTGAATGCTTGTGTAACACAATGTATATCAGCATGACAACTTCTAGTCTACCCTAAGAACTAATGGACAGGGTGACACTATAGAAGGTTAGTTGTAAAACATTGGTCATTAGAAAATATATTCTGGTGTGTTTGTTATGGCATGCCAGGGACTGGTGGCACGATACACATTATTTTACGGATATTTAATTGAAGGAAGCAATAGTCGGTCGATGGTCTTTAGTAGGCCTTTTACATTCTCCTATCCTTGTATCCCCAAGCTGATTGCAAAAAAAAAATTTCTTTTTATTTAGGGATATGCTGATAGCCTACAGTTTATAGCTCTGTTACACCGAGTTTGCCTATTGGATCCTGTCCTGGTTTTCCTCAGGGGTCTGGGCTTACAACTTTCCGTACCTGGGCACCTGGAGGCATTATAATTCTGGACCATATTCTGGACGGTCAAAGTGAGATTTTGCCATTTGCTGTTAGGTGCGAAGTACACATTGCCCCCATACCACTCATTTTAATGTCACCAGTTGAAAGGCACTTTGTCTTTGCATGGTCGCCCTATTCCACAGTTCCCTCCTTCTTTATGCCAAAATTATTAGTTTATCATCCTCCAAGTTATCCATAACTGATCTTTATGGATTTCTTACTTTTTGGTCAGAGGACCAGGCTCTTAAAGTACCTCATGCTAAAAAATGGGCTGCTTTTTTTATATACCTTGTGAAGATACTCTTGAGGTGATTGAACGCTGTTGGGAGGTGGTTAGAGAGTCTATCGTCAGTGAGGGGTGGAGTGAAATGCAGTTTAAGATTATTTATAGGGCTTATTACGCTTACAACCTTAAACTTGGTCAGCAGTCTAATGATACATTTTTAGCAGCCTGCCCGAAATGTCAAAAACCCTATGGTTCAATTGAACATGCACTTTGGTTGTGCCCTTCTATTAAGGCGTTTTGGGCTTTAGTATTCCAATGTATGAATTCTGTTTCAAACTGTGTCCGTCAGGTATCTCCATTATTGGTCTTTTTTCATACAAATTTTGCTTTATCTGACCCCTCCACTAGTTGTCTTGTTTTGGGGAAATTTGACCATCTCTGCTTTCTGGCGAGAAAAAATTGTATCATACAGAATTGGCTTAAGCCTCCCTCAGTTACAACAAGTGCTTTTTAAATTGATGTTAATTGACAAGACCGAAGCGTTGCATCATATGGAAACACATACAACAACATTTTTTGATACTTGGATGACATTTTTAAAATTTATTTTATCCCCTGATAAGTTGGAAGCTATCATAGATGCTTTCCAAGACTCTACATGGTATCACCTTAGGGCTTTAGGGGCGATAACTGATTAAGCCTATCTGCCGGAGGTTTCTTTACATGAGCACTGGTGTTTTTCTAATGATAAGACATGATATCTTGCTGTTTTTGTACCTTCTGACATGTCCAGCATTCTAGTATACTGTTAATTTGTTAAAATGTTGTTAAAATGTTTATTATTGCTAGGAAAAATGGTTTGAGAATATATTGTGTTGGTATTGTGGAATAGGGTTTATTCCTGCTAAAAAAAACAGTCTTACTTTATGTTTGATGTTATTATATCCTGATTTGGTATTATACCATTTTATCACAATAAAAAAAAACTTGTTTAAAAAAAAAAAAAACATTTGATCACACCTACCTGTAGAATTGGACACCTCTCCCTCAGAACACTGAACGCAGTCATAGCAGCAGACATGGATTTTTCCCCGAGGAGCTTTTCTGTACCCAGGAGAACATCTGACATTGCAGCGGGATATTGGGATCTTATTACAATTCATAGAAATAAATCACAATAGATAAAATAAAAAAAATAACTAACATTTTGTGTGCAAGTAATGGGACTTTTAAGGCATATAAATATTTTATATTTTATATTTTTGTCTTTAAAAACAAAATATCAATAAAATGGCCTAACAGCAAATCAATCAAATGAATTACAATAGTGGTACATATACAGCATATACATATAAAATCTCATGGTTATAGTCTCATAGCACTATAGAATTTCAACGCATTTCACGGCTATATCCGCTTCATCAGAAAAAACATTTTTGAGACCTAAAGTATAACATATACATCATAATTTAGTTTATATCACAGAATTGAAAAAAAATCTAATTTGCAACTACATATCAATATATTTCATGTTTCTTTGTTATTTTAGCAAACACTTACCTTGTAAGTGATACATTGATTGTTAATGATATAGCAATTGTCTCTTCCCAACACAATACATGCGAGGTCACAGAAGGAGAGAGTGAACAATGAGGCCAGGCGCAGGTCGTAGGCTTGGATAGGGGTTATATACAGGTGCACCTACTGAGCATTCAATTGTACTGTCACAATACCTGTCGGTTCTCACAGCCGTACCTGCTAAACCATCCTGCTGCATCCCGTGCCTGTGTACCCTGCCGAGCTGCCAAACGCAGCACTCACTTTATGTCCCTAGCTGACAGAACATGCAGCACTTCCTGTTCCGCTCACACTGACACAGCAACGGGAGGAGTAGCTCCTTAAAGAGGCAGAGGCTATTTAGTCTCAGCAGTAATGGAGGCTAGTGCTGTGACTTTGATACTCTGTTCGTGATTTATTTGTGATTTCTGACCTGACCTGCACCTGGAACCTGACTTTGCCTGTCTGCCGCCTGCCCTGACCTGTGCCTGGAACCTGACTGCATCCGCCTGCCACCTGTCCCTACACCGAGGCCGCTCCAGCCTCCCTCCTCAGGTAGGGTGAGCCCAAGAGTCATGACCTGGTTACCCCCAGCAGCAAAGAGCCCAGTAGCCTCCTGGCTACTGGCTTATGACCCCTTGAGGAGTGCCTTGGTGAAGTCCTGGTGTTACTTAGACTCTGTGCCTTGGGTGATCCCATGCTACCTGCCTGAGGAGATCCTGGCATATATATAGTATCAACTGCATATTTGATTGCAACAACTATTTTTATATTATCCTGTATCAATTGGGTACCATTCCTAATTTATGTTTAAAGGATGATTAATGCAATTATATACTTTTGATGTTGGTGTGGGATTACTACTCCCATTAGTTGCACTCATATTTATATTTCTTTCAAACATTAACTCAATTGTAAATCTAAAAGAGCCAAAGGGAAGGTACCAGACAAATAATTATAAAAGACATCCCAGTACTAAAGCTCACCTCCAAGTGGCTATATATGGTATATATGTACCACTATTGTAATTGATTTGACTGGTTTGCTGTTAGGCAATTTTATTAAAATTTGTTTTTAAAGACAATATTAAAAATGTTATTTGATTTTATTTAAATGCCTTATTAAACACATTGGCCCTGATTTATTAAAGCTCTTCAAGGCTGGAGAGAAAACACTTTCACCAATGAAGCTGAGTGATCCAACAAACCTGTGAATGATCTGGTCCAGGATTCAAAACATTTGCTAACAAATAGCAAATGACATGTCAAAAAACGTATTCTCTCTAAAGCTGACCAGCCAATTGTCTAAAAATATAACTAAAACACAAGTCTGTATTAAGCATATTACCAGGATCCAAGTGAATTCTGCTAAAGGAAATAACACCCAAACAGACTTATTTCTAATAAATTAAGGCAGGGAGATGATGGGGACACTGGAAAAGGAAGCCTTAGAAAAAAATTGGTGGACTTAAAAAAGGGTAAGAAGCTGAATTGAATGTAGTCCCTCTTAGCTACTTGAATGTACTTACAATACACAAAAGCACAATCAACTGTACTCTAAACTAAGAGTTCCTGTAAAAGGGTGACATTGCAGTTGCAAAACTGAAAAAGAGTCACTGGTGCTGGCTGGAAAAATCTGGTTGGTGCTTATTCAAACCAGTAATCAAATATTTTAATTTCCCAATCTAAAGCTCAAATTTACTCCATACTGACATTTTGATAAATGTTAAAAATAAGTTAAAAGATACTGCTAGTTTGCATTGACAAGATTAAGGTCAGTTTACAATATTTATTTTTAATCTCACAGAAAACAATTTCCCCCATTTTTTCTTTTTTTATTTACTACTAAAATCAGGGAAATTGAAGTCTAGAAAATAAACAAAAATAAAACTCTAATTATAAGACTACCTTTTCTGTTTGGATTAAAAAAACAAAATCAAAATGTCTTCATCTGTGTAAGAAAAAGAAAAGACCAGCAGCTCCTAATGTCCTCAAATTAAAGTAAACCTCTTGAGTCTGGATCTAGAATTTACCATACTATGGCTAGCAGAAGGAGGGAGGTTACCAGTAGCTCATGAAGCACATAGCCACCAGTGGTAGCGGGCAGAAAGAAGTCCCAATATATATGTTTTCACAAGGCTGATTCCTTCCTTCCAGCCAAGCTTTGCCTTTTGTGAACTGGGTAGCTCATTCATCATAGCAGGGGATATAATGACAGTGAAGGTGATACATTTACCTGGAGCTAGGCTGTATTAAGCCTTGTTGGAATATACCAAGCTGGCAATAATTTTCAACCAAGGTGTCTCTGCACTCTACAAACACATAGCCCACAATGTTTTCACTTTTTGGAAATTTTCATCACCCAGCCATGCTATGGCAGATATGTGCAAAAGTGTCTATGGGCAGAGGCATTAAAAGTCTTTCATGGCTCATTAATTTAATGTCTTCTGCAGCACTGAAAAGTCACTGTCATGGGTTATTGGGCATAAAGATTGAACATTTAACTAGAATTATGTGAGTATACCAACCAGATGCTTTTGTACCCATAAGTGTCATGTCGGAGTGAGTTTTCAGAGCAGCAAGTGGAAATATCACTCCCAAATGGACTACATTATCTGCCCCCAGTTTGGAGCAACTGACATTCAGGTCACCAATCTTGGACTGTAACCTGTTTTTGAGGCCACCACCACTTGCAGCAAAAATAGATATGAACTTTTCATCGGGTAGATACAGACTGCCCCATTTGACTTAAATTTGTTGAGTAAACCACTGATTGTTATTTTCGATCTCCCCCCCATACAAAAACAAAAAAACAAAAAAAAAAAATAATTCTTCCTTCTTTGTACAGAATTAAAGTTTGTAGAAAAAGTAAAAGTCTGATGGGAAACTTGGAGGACATTTGGCATTATGTATATTTTAACCCGGAGTGGATATTAAATGTCATGGATAGAGAAATGCGTAACTGTGCTACTGCATATTTGCGGCATTTTATTTGGAATTCAGGCCTGGAGTGTCCTGGAAGGAATGGGTGGGCCTTCACTCCATTCGGCTTCCAGGCCTGAAACTGAGAAGAACTAGGAAGCACCTAACTCACAATAATAGGACACCTGTCTTTGAGGCAAAGGGAAGTTGCAACCTTCAACCAGGTGTGGTTCAGGCAGAAAGGCTGTGCGACGCCTGTAAACTGGGAGGTCTCCCAGAAGTCTGGTAGATCAGCAATACTGGAGAGAGTGTCAAAGAGTGAGGAGGATATATTTTGAGGTTTTTTGGCATGCTGTGAATAACACAGATCCACTGTACAGATCCTCTATACCTCCCTTGCTTTCCCTGAATTTACAATAAAATATTCTGCCTGCAACTCAACATACAATTTCTCTCACAATAATTGGTAGTGTCATTGAATCTGGTGCTGTTGATATAGTATGTGCTGTAGATATTGTTTCAAATTCTGATGCCATTATGGCAACTTTGCAAAATGTCGTACATGCCTCTTCAGGTACAAATATTTTGAATATTGCAAAGCAACAAATTGATGAACAAATGTCTTAATATAGTTACTCAAGGTTTTTGGTAGATGTGTCGCTCATTTTCCTGGAAAGATCTGAATAAATCATCAAAACATTGTAATAATGTAAAAAACAAGTAATACATTTGTACCGGGTTGGAGATGTTCAAGGGGCTTTGTGAACATTTATGAAAGAGCATATTCAATGAATGAATGAAAGAACCAGGGCAGAAGGTAATATGAAAGGTAATGGAGACAAAAGCAAGGTCGGTCTGGTCTGATGTGGTATACCAAACAAATGCATGGTAGAGTAAGGATACTTCAAGTTTTTGTGAACCGTGAACATCAAAATCTGCTGGCCCTCTTATTAGGTAGCACTACTCGTCACTACACTACTAGTCAAGAAATTATGAATGCTAGCAGTCCTTTTTTCCTGATAATCTCAATACTATCAACTTGGGTTATATTAGAAACCTGAGAGAAGATAGCAACTGAATGTGACCAGATCTTTGGAGATGACAGCTCCCGGATCATTTTCTGGAGTGTACACGTCAAGTGTGAAATATGGAGCTGGAGTACATTAGTACCAGAGAAGTAGTAAACCATTTATTCGATTTAATAAAATATTTTTGAGTCTAATTGGTCCATTGAAAGGGCAGTTAGATTTTGTCAACTGTGTAAGGGGAAAAAAAAGATCTAAGGAAAAAAAACTCTAAAGAGATAAAGGTTGTTCCCTTTTTGTTCAGGAGGGTCATGCCATGAATATATTTGCAAGGTCAAGTTAATAAGTTCTAAGAACTGCACAGTCTATTTTTCAAATTACATTTTTCAGGTTTTGAATATGGGCTATGTGTAGTCAGACATGTAAGGGAATAGCATGACAAAGTATTTAAAAGTTTGAGTTTGGTGAGTAGATGCACAGAGTTTTGGGTAGTAGATGAATTCAAGCCAATATGCATTGTTTTTTAACCATTTTCACATATCTTCCATACCTTTCCTATTCAGTTGTTCAATATAAGTTGTGTAATATCTGTTGCATACCTTACATACTGTTAAAGATTTTTTTTTTAATCTGGGGCTAAAGCTGCTCTTGCTGAAGGAATTAGGTATGCAAGTTTAATAAATTGGAGACATTGTTAGTGTAGGTGTCACTCAAACTAGTAGTATGTTACTTTTAAAAAAACTATTCAGTACAAGGATCTATTTTCTTCTGCTCCATTCACCTTTATTATCATCCTACATTTGTGAGCCTTAATTTGGTGTTCATCTCTGTCACTCACCCGATCATGTTTCCATGATATCAGATGTGGGCTAAATGTAAGTTGCTGATTTTCGGGAAGAGACTCATCAAAGTGTCCAACATGTTTCCAATATGTGACATTTTTTTCTTTAAAGTATGTTATCCAATTTACAATGTCCAGCACACTGGGCAGGTCTCCTTTTTCACTAAAATGTATTTCCCTGTTATTTGAATCCTTATAGTGTAACATTTTAACATAGCGGGTTACCTGAAATGATACAAAGTTTATAATAAGCAACAACAATATAGAACATTTCCTGGAAGTAGGGCCATTTCTGGCCAAACGCAGCCTATGGGAAGTTCTGGGCTGTGAAAATTGCAGTCCAGCCATCATATCAGACTGAACATTTGCACTTCCGCAGGTAATACCTCAGTTGCAACAGAATGTCTGCCAACTCTCCCCCAATCAAGGACAAAAATGTTATCACTTTTTTTTTCTCCTTATCCCTTTCACCTTTTTCTTCCTCTCTATACATGGATCTACCACCAAAAGCAAACAAGTGGGTTAAGGAAACTTCTGCCATGATCTGGTGAAATGGGGGACTATAGAGGGGAGGAATATTAGGAGATTGGAGTTATTATTAGAGGGCAGTGTGGGGACAATAAGGAAGTGGGGCATTGTGGAGTCATTATGGAAGGAGGGACAATGTCAAGTCCCTTTGGAGAGGTGGGGTGCAGTCTGGAGTCGTTTTGGAAAAGAAAGGTTTATTGTGAAGTCACTATGGGAGGGGAGAGGCAGTCTGGCTTTGTTATGGAAGGATATTGATGCATTAATAAAGCACTTAAAGGAAATGGTGGGAAAAGCATTTATTGAAAAATCACAATAAACACTTAACATTGGTTCATTGAGCTGCAGTCCTCCTTTCTCAAAGACCTGAGAATAAAAGGCTTAGCTACACCAAAGTAATGACGACCATTGACTTGTATGTTTAGGTGAACTTCTTTCTAATGACACACTAACTTGGAACAGGTGTTTGGAATAAGTTCCCAATCCTAATTTAAGAACATTGAAAAAGGATAAAAGGAATTTCTTAAATGTCTTAGGAAAGAGTTTGATGTGCTTCCAGAAAAATATTGAGTAATTTTAGCCTGAAAATAAAATTTATACAACTGGATCCTCCACCAGAAAATGTGTGCCGAATGTTTCACTGCTTTATAAAAAAAACCCTAATAAGCGTTTGACGACCCCACCCGAGTTATCTCGTGTGAGATAACGCAGTGTAAGCCTCAGCCGGCTTTACTTGGAATGCTGTGAATGCTTGGAATGCTTTGATCATTCCGTGAGGATCGAACAGTCAGCTGACTACTCTCGGTATAGAAACTTAAAGCAGAAGTCCTCTGCTATTGTCTTACACTGCCCCCTAGTGACAAGTGGTCATAAATACACAATACAGCAGTGGCCTTGTAAGCACTATTCTCTCTAGATACATTTTTTCAGGCCAATCAAATAAGTTATAAAAATCAACAACTTGCTACACTGCCTACCCTTCTACCTCCTACTTCTCCCTACAGCATTCCTGAGGCCTAATCTTTGATCCTGATCTCTGACTGTGTGTAACTGTGAGTACTGCTATTGTAGCAGAAGTCATCTGCTATCATTCTTACACTGCCTGTGTAAGTGAAACCCATACATCATCAGTTTTTATCTCACACTCGTTCGAGAAATCGTTCAAAACTACCACACTCCGAGAAACATGAGAAAACGAGGGAAACCATCAGCTGGTGATCAACCACTAAGACTTACTGAAAGGCATTTTACTTCAGCAATTCCACCAACAGACAAGAAGGAAAATCCAAGACGACTATGCCGTGTCTGCAGCAAAACCACACTTGTGTGCCATATGTAATGTGGCTCTCTGTGTACAGCCCTGGTTTCAAAATTTCCACACATTGATGAAATTCTAAAAGATGCTTTCCCCCCTTTGTTATAATACACTAACAGGTGACCGTGGAATAATTAGTAGCAAGGAAATGTCACAAATAAGAAATAACAAAACTTGCTAAAATAAATTGGCCTGGAGCACTTGCAAGCAACTAAATACATTGGTGGTTAAAAGGTTAGAAACATAATTTAAAGAAACCATTTTTGACTCAAAATTCCTTATGTTATATTCTGTTTGTTTACACCTAATCATAACATGATTACCCAAAGGAATATCATTTTTTTTGCAGTTTATAAAAAAAATTTGGTTACAAGATCATTTTTTTCTCTTTGCAAAGTTATTTTAAGTAGTTTAGTAAAAAAAGGACAAAACGTTCTGAGGTCAGTGTAAAGCAAAGTCAGGGTTTTCATTTTTTTTTTTAATTTACTTTATTATACATTACATTATTTTTTGTTTTATCTCATTCACTAAAAATTAAAGTTTACTTTAAAAGTAAAAATTAGAATTCAGTGACAATTACAGGGGCAGCATGGTGGCTCAGGGGTTAGCACTCTGGCCTTTGCAGCGCTAGGTCCTAGGTTCGAAATCCCAGCCAGGACACTATCTGCATGGAGTTTGCAGGTTCTCCCCGTGTCTGCGTGGGTTTCCTCCGGGTACTCCGGTTTCCTCCCACATCCCAAAAACATGCAGTTAGGTTCATTGGCTCCCCCGAAATTGACCTAGATTACATTAATGACATATGACTATAGTAGGGACATTAGATTGTGAGCTCCTTTGAGGGACAGTTAGTGACACAAATATGGACTCTGTACAGCGCTGCGTAATATGATGGCGCTATATAAATACTGTATAATAATAATAATAATAATAATTATGTATGTAATTCTGAAACATTACGTCAAATTACCAATGTAATAAAGTGCTTCAGGTAGTTACAATAGGTCCAATGTATATTTATTGATTTCACTCACTTTATATTTTAATCTGTGTACATTCATTTCAGATTCCGGATCCTTCATCTTTAGATAGTTGTATATATCATGCAATGCCCGGGCCAGTGTATTTACTGCAGTAAACACTCTGTAAGGTGACTTATCATCAGGATAATACATTTTTATTTTGAGGTTAGTCAAATTGCAATTTGTAATAGGATTTACAAATGTGGCCGGAATAAGACGGTTCTTTACTGTGTTTCTTGAAAAGCATGCATAGTTAGTTATAATAATATCCTCCATTATTGCATCATCTGGGTTTCTGGAATACTTACTGATATGAAAATATTCCAGCATCCCCGGTATGGATAGATTGGGACATGTAAACACCAAACTGCAATTACTGAAAAAAAAATATTCTAAATTCTGTGACCAAGCATTCGGGAGAATAAATGTTTTATTTACATGATAAGGGACAGTTCTGGACAAAAATGTATAATAAGTTCTGCTAACAGTGCCACAGATAATTACAACTTCAGTAGTTGAGGTCTGAAGCTCTTGGGGAATAGAGTCAAAATTCTTTACAGACACCAGAATCTTGAATTCAATACAAATTCCATGATTAGTTAAATGTTTGCTGAGTTGTCGGATCTCTCGTTGTCCATATTCATCATCGGATGAAATGATACCAACCCAGTTCCACTTCAAACTTTCCAGTAACTTCACTATGGCCACATATTGCATTTCAACATTTGGAACTGTCCGGAAAACATTGGGATACATCCTTCTGTCACTTAGTAAACTATCTCTAGCTCCATAACTGATCTACAAAGAAAGAGAACAGAAGTTATTCAAAGAAGATCTCCAACCACATAGTAGTAAAATAATTTTCTGTGAGGCCCTGTTCCAGCAACAGTATTCGTCAGACAGCAATTCTCCAATCTAAGGCTGTACTCTTTGCCATTAGCAAGCCTTGTTCAGCCTCGAGAGGCTAGTTACACTGTCCCAGCACACGATTGCCCAAGGACTTCTGTGTGCAAGAGATGTTGTCTGGCGAAGTACTGACAGAGGACCAGGAGCCCACAGATATTGCAGTACCTGGAATCCAGCTAAGACAAGTACAGAATACAAAGCCAGAGGAAATTCACAGGTAATCAGCCCAAGTGAACAAGAGGAAAGACACAAAGTCAGCGACAGTAAATCTTATTAAATCCTACTCCAACTACAAATCAGCCTTGTTTAACGCTAAAACAGGCACCGGGGACTGTGAGCAGAAAGACTATAAAGCCCTAGCAGCCAATGGCAGTACAGGTTTCAAAATCTCCTTCAGCCATTCAGAGGTGCAGCCTTACACAGAGTGTGTGCTGGGGATACCAAGAAAGTAAATCTCAGGCTGCATGGCTAAAGAGAACAGGGGATGCTCCTAATTCCTTGTTCTCCTTGCTGCTGCAAGTGCAATCGCTGAAAGATGAATCTAGTGTAGGGTATACCAACTCACCTCCTCCAATGTTTAAGGTGCTGCATACTTCTATGGACGTGCAATAACAAATGAATAAAGAATAGGAGGAAATAGGGTATTTTATGTATAATAGTGTATTAAAAAAGTAGACAAAACTTATACAGTGTTACATCACACATTTAGTACATACTTCATGTTCCTACAATCCCCTGAGCAATATGCCGTGGGGGATGTGGAGAGCTAGACATTGATTCCTAATATAGTGGAGATAAGTGCATACAGGGTTGAAAAATGGATGTCGTGTCCTGACGCGTTTCGCCTACATTGGCTTCTTCAGAGGACTTTTAGACATCGAAATATGACTGTATACAAGATAAATGAATAAATAAACGAATAAGTGATACAATATATAATAATTAGTTGTGCGTTTCAACTGGCAAATTACATTAGCTATAAATTAGCCATCAGTATAACTGTATTATTATCATTGGTGGAGAGAAAAATACATATACATACAACAGTTACATCATTGTATTCACATCCATATGTAAAATATATGTCAATGGTTTATGGTCATGGTATTCATTGAATAGAAATAAATAAAAACTAAGAAAAAACAAAAAAAGAAATTGGTCTGGTACTTAGAGGTAAAAGTGGTTAAAGAAGATTCAAGGAGTCCCAGTCACAAATGATTGACAGGGCTCATCAATTCAAGTGCTGGAGATTATAAATATTGTTGTTAAATATCATAGTTAGCAATTAGTAAGGGTGAGGTGAAGGGAGAGTTAGGGATAATAATGTACTAGGTATAGAGGGATCTTTATGAGTGTTGATCAGAATCAATTTGTACTTTGTACAAAGAAAATACTACTAATATTTAAGTATCTATTAAGAAATGTGTGACCAACTACATTGTTATGTGTAGTATCGAGAGTGTTATGATAGTAAATGGCCATATATACATATATACCTACTCTATACATCTTCTATGATTGTGAATGTGTAAAAAGATAATGTATATTCACTACCCATACTCTTGTATGGTTATATGGACTACTGTATATGTGTATATGTGATTTTTTTCAATGTAACATCTGTTTTCCAGCACCATAAGTTAGAAAGGTCTCAATAAACTAGGTTATTTCCTTCTACTCCTGTACATTACAATATGACATTTGCAGAATATAAACACAATAAGCAGGCTCTATGGATGTGGAACTTTGTACCTTAAATATGATGTTTTATTTCAATATGTATGCTAACCAAGTGTGAACATTTTTTATTGTTTTTTTTATTCATTTTGTTGCTTACAGCTGTAAAATGATCTTATCACCCCCTACAGTGATAGGTGAAAACAACTGAATTCTGCATCACATATGGTGCCAACCACAGACAGTGCCCAATATTCATATTATTCCAAAAAGTATGACTTATTAACTGTTCAACTATACACAATTGCATTTACCTTGCTCAGCAGGATAGCAATGATAATAGCCAAGTTCTTTAAGAGTACACCTCTATTCACTATTCCCTATTGCCAGCGAGAGTCATTCTGTGTAAAACACATTATAATAGCTAATGTCAAGAAGCTTATATTCAAACTAACGATCGTTATTAATCAATTGATTAAAAATGTATTAGATCACAAATGTGTTAGATCACCAACTACTAGATCTAAGTATATATTCATATATAAATATATAGTAGTCACAGTATCATAAAAGAGAGAGGCACCTTTCAACATCTGGGGGCAGACTGATCAGACATCTCAGACCTCCACATGTTGCTGGTCCCTTGCTAATGGGGCAGTACAGCCTTTCCCAACAGGGGATAAACCGCCAATCATCAATGCAGTGGGAGGATGCAACTAAATAGGGATGGACACTTGCTGGAGGTTCTACTGCAATCAATACCGAGCCTACCGTCCAGCGGAGGGCAAAAAAAAAGCCGTTAATGGAAAACAAATATGTTACTATATAAATCTTTTTGCGAGTGCTTGCTGGCAAAGAGCTGTGGTGGCCATCTTGAAAACTGGGACCAGGAGGTTGTTACTATGTATTCAGGGAGACAGCAAAATATAAACCAGGGGACACATGTGAACTCTCTGGACACACATCAGCTGGATAGATCGCTGATTTAAATCTAATTTTCACTTTTATACTGGCACTGGTGAGTCCTGTATTCCTTCTTACCCTCAAGATTTACAAGATTCCTGCAGGATTTACAGTTTATTTATAACAATCAAGAAGAAGTCTATATTTCCCCCAATCTCTGTACCATTTAAGAATACAAATTTTCAATAATTACTTCTAAGTGGAAACATAAGATCTACCAAGATAAATTATCATACATACTGGTGACTTGCAGTAGAGCTCCTATACCTTTTCCTGTGCATTTTTATACCGGCTTAAAAATCATCATGATGGCATTTTAAAAGCGGAATAGACAACCCGAGGGAACTCTGCTTTTATATATATATATAGAGAGAGAGAGAGCGAGAGAGAGAGAGAGAGAGATTTTTTTTACTAAAATTGGGAAAATTGGCCGAATTTGATCTTCTGGAAACAATTCACCTCCTCAACCAGGACACAACTTACCTGACATGTTTAAGTCTTAATCACAAGACAGTACAAGATCTCCCCATCCCAAGATGGTGATGTCAGAGGAGCTCAAGCACCATTATCTGCCTCCCTTTCTACTGAACCAATGTTGACCTACATGAGTCAACTTCCTCAATGCACTGACCTCAACCCCCTAACGGACATTAGCCTCTGATCTCAAAAACACCCTAACGGCAGCTATCTCTGATTTAAAAGAAGATATACGTTCAATTGCTGCCAGACTCTTGGATGTAGAACAAGCCTGTGCCAACAAGGACCCTGATATCCAAGAAATACACACTATTACGAGCCATCACTCAATTCATTGCAATGTGTCGTCATATAGAGCATCTTGATAACAGAGGCAGACGCAAAAATATCCACATTAGAGGCCTGCCTGAAGCAATAGAACCAGACCAATAGTCATTCACATTACAATCAATATTCAATGATCTATTAGACCAGCCACCAGAATCTCCAATTGAATAGGAAAGAGTCCGCAGAGTGCTACGTGCTATAAGTGGAGAAGGTGATCCACCAAAAGATGTCATTTGCCGTCTAATGAACTTTCCCCTGAAGGAGGAAATAATGGGGCAAGCACGTTCTAAAGATCGTATTATTTATAATGGATCTGAAATTTAACAACGAAGGGCACTCTGACCTCTACTTCACGTCTTCAGAGAACGTTGCATATCCTATCGATGGAGGTTTCCATTTTGTCTTTCCACCACTATGGATGGCAGATCCTACAACCTTCGTACTCCAGAGGACTTGCCGAGATTTCTTCAACAACTGCGTTTACCGGATGTCAATTTACCTGAATGGTTCTCAGAGTTCTCTGTTCCTACTCAAGGTCACCCACCACAAGAACAAGAACCAGAGCCCAGAAGATATGGTCAAGATCTGAGTTAGAGTCCCAGAAGAGGTCCTAGAAGATAATCCTGTTTTCCTGATAAGTAGTAATGTTTCCAGAAGGGACCATTGACACAAAATTCAATTGTTCTTGCATTTCATATATTTGGTTTAGTTTAATGTATTAATAGGATGAACCTTATCTAAACAAGCCTCACCAGTGACATCATGTAAGACGGCATCTCCTGATCAATACTTACCCTGACAAATATTAATAGTTGATATTCACCATATTCTGATAATACTAGTTTTCAACAGTCTTTTGTTGAGGTTTGATTGAAAACGAGATACATAGATAAGGTATACCACTACCCTTGGTTTTCTTTTTCAGCATTGGCTGACACTCAGCACTAAATGTTTTGTCAAACTATATGAAAACATATTATAGGTTTTAAGGATGCACTAATCCTTAAAACCTAACCTGAAAAAGCATATACCATTCACATATACATGTTCATTCTTAAACACATACTAATTTGATCTACAAACAGAATATACGCTGAGTCCCGATATTGTTAAAATGACCCACTTTTTTTTTTGTTTGTTGAGTTCACTCTGGCATGTCGTTCTTATCCCCATTGAAAGTTGTAACACTCATATCCACCCCCCACAGTTGGAGATTAATTTGTTCGACTGACCACATCCAGTTTTGTCTAGGTAAGTGAGTGTTTATACACACCCACTCCAGATTTCTCTTATTCTTTATTTCCTGATTCCTATAAGGGATTGGTTAAACAATGACTTGTCAACCTATCTATCATGGAAACTAAATTTTTATTCCAATATTAGCAGTTTACAGTTTCTTGTTCTTTTTTTAAGGAGATCTTGTTTTTGTGGCATTCACAATGTTTCCTCTCACAAATTTGAATTGGTCCACTTATCCAACAAACACAACCAGGTCATGGAAGTTTTTTTCCCTAAATGCCAAAGGCCTTAATACACCTGAAAAAAGATGTTCAATTTTGCATATGGTTACACAACCAGGTCATGGAAGTTTTTTTCCCTAAATGCCAAAGGCCTTAATACACCTGAAAAAAAGATGTTCAATTTTGCATATGGTTAGTAGGTACAAGTCTCAGAAAGTATTCCTCCAAGAGACTCACTTTAGAAACCAAAGAATTCAGTAATTAACTTCTAACAACTACCCAACGGCAACCAGCCTTTTTCAAAGTCCAAAGGTGTTTCCATTTTATTCTCCAAGCAAGTGCATTTTAAGTTGGAAGAACAGATCCCGGACCCTGAGGGCCGCTATCCTATTTTTAGGGGTAATCTTGATCATAGGCCAGTTACTCTTCATCTAAAACTATAACTCTAACATCTATAGCCCTAACATATCTCAAGCACAAGTTTTTTCCAATACATTTCAAGAATTTTCCAAGGCTTTGCTAAAGGCATGCTTATACTAGGTGGCGATTTTAATGTCCCCCCTAACCCACTGCTGAACCCTTCTATGGGTAGTGCAACTTTAACTTTTAAAGCACTCCCTTCCATCAAAGCTTCCCTTTCTGCCCTCATGTTACATGTCACATGGCTTACAATCTATCCAAATACTAAAGATTATACATTCTTCTCCCATCCCCATAATTATTACTCACATTTGGATTATTTTTTTTTTCATATCTCAGAGAGATCTTACAAACCTCTCCAAAGCGTCTATAGAACAAATAACCATTTCTGATCAGGCCCCGATTACATTCACCACCTGTCTACCAGAATGTTCCCCGAGACAAAAGATCTGGAGACTTAACCCATCCCTGCTCGGTGATATTGCAGTAATGAATGACGTTAAGGCAAAACTAGAAGAATACTTTGCACTTAATGCTAACCCTAACACCGATCCTGCCATTATATGGGCAGCCCACAAAAGTGTAATTAAAGGTACTTTTCTGAAATTAACCATGAAATTAAAAAAAAACAAACAAGAAATTTCCTCACTGATGAACAAAATCCAGAATTTAGAGTTAGTTCATAAGTGTACACAGGCAGAAAAAAATTCTAACAGAACTAACAGATTTGAGACAAAAGCTGAAAGAGTTACTCTTTGCACAGGATTAACGTGCATATGCACTATCTTCAAAGTTCTTTTATGAACATGCTAATAAAAATTAGAGATAAACATGGTCAAATATACCTAAAATCGGATGAGCCAAACAATTCCAAGCATTTTACACACAACTCTACAACATAAAACCTCCCCAACAACCTGAAGGGAACTGATTGACAGGCAGATAGCCATACCTACCTTTTTAGGTAAGTATAGCTTAAAAGCCTCGGTTCAGATAGTTTGATCAGTGATAAATATTTGCAGTAATTTATAAAGAAGGCAAAGGTGCATGTTCCTGTAGTAACTATAGGCCAATATCATTGCCTGATACTGGCTAACCAACTTATTACACTTATTCCATCTCTGAAAAATTTAGATCAAGTTGTATTTATCCCCGGTAGGGAGTCTAGAGACAATACCACCAAAGCTCTTAATCTAGCACAATGGGCTCAGAAATCAAACCATCAATGCTTTTTCTTCTACGGATGCTGAAAAAGCATTCGATAAGTTGGCATGGGATTATATGGCGGATGTCTTGGACTCCATAGGAGTTCTCCCCAAAATGCGTCCCTGAATACTTTCATTATACTCTAAACTTTCAGCAAAGGTCAGAATAAATGGCCTTCTTTCAACACCTGTTTCAATAAACAATGGCACCAGACCGGGTTGCCCACTGTCGCCCTTGATTTTTGTCTTAGCTTTGGAACCCCATTTGATTCAAATTAGAGAGAATAATGAGATCTCAGGCTTGTGCATAGGTAACAAAGAATAGTGCATTCACAAATGATATTCTTCTTACACTTACTCATCCTATGTCCTCCATTCCTGTACTACTTAATACACTATAATCATTATTCCTTTGAGAATAATGTATAAAATGTTTGTATTTGTAGGCTGGGTATTTCCTGAAGAAGCGGACTATTTGATCCGAGAAACGTGTTGAATTTATTCAGCCTGAGTTTATACCTGTATATGTATATACCTACATTGTTTTTAAGAGATTTTAATATTGTTATTGAATAAAATTTGTATGTATTTGGATTTTTTTGTAAAAATAAAAACCAGTTCATTTCTGAATGCATTTAAAGTCCCGGGTTTTTGAACCCCCCCCCTCTTTTGTTTCTTTTCTAAATCTAAAGGGATGTGCATTCGTTATTTATAGAGGTTTGACCTTTTAAACATCTTCCCAGATAGCTAATGTAATTTGACAGTTGAAATGCCTGACTAGTTTTTATGTATTTTATCACTTACTCGCTTATTTTATTTTAGTCATATTTCAATGTTTAAAAGAAGCCAATATAGGCGAAACGTGTCAGGACACTACATCCATTTTTCAACCCCCTATGCACTTATCTCTGCTATAATAGGAGTCAATGTCTACCTCCCCACATCCCCACATCCCCCAATGTTAGGAGACCAATAAGGTCTCCTAACATTTGCCCATTAAAATATAAACTAACAAATCCAAAGATTTTCCAATATAAATATTCAGTCTGTTAACCAACATCATTCAACTCATTTCCTGTGTGCCCAGGTTATTCAAAATAAGGCAACAACAAAAAATGAGTGCAAATAAATTGACAAACATAATACATAGTACAGATTCAAATAACTCTAATGTCCTTTCGCATTTTCAATGCTGGGGAAAGAAGAGCTGAATCTAGTCAATTGTTGATCTGACAGTAATAGTTTGTCAGTAAATGGTACGCTTCCTTTACTGTAAGGGTGAGGCGAGAGTTTACTGGTAGTTTAAACGTCTTAAAAAAAAATTCTCTCTTATTCTACCTTTTTTTCGTAGAAAAATATACAGGGTGGCAACCCCTGGGGTTTTTTAAAGATAGTTAAATCTCTTGGAAAAGAAAAGACAGGATTTTAAGGCCAGAGTTTTTTAGAAAAAAAGTAATTATGTATTTATAGCATGATTCATACATAATTAAACAAACATTGAATATGACCACCAGCCCAATCAGGCTTTATGAGGTGGGGTTTGACATACTTTACATACAATCGCCTAGCAAAATTTGTTGAACCGTTAAGTCTTTAGGACCCAATGCGTTTCACCACTTGGACAACTTCAGGGGTATATGGTGATGACACCTGGAGACACAAAACTAAATGATAAGGGGTAATTGATGACCCTGGTCTGTTAGAGAGACAATTTTCAGACTGTTTAGTAGACCAATGACTAAACATATAGGATCCCTAACTAGGTATCACCGGTAGAGGTCAAAGATATGTGTCTCTTGTTCCGACAGATTTTGCCGTGTGGCTTCTTCAGGGGATCGATTGAGACCAATGAATACTTGTTGACCAGTGCAGAAAAATGTCTCGTTGAGATTGAGTACTCACAATGATGGGGAGAAAAGTATGATGGGATCCACATGATTCAGAACATTATAAGCGCATGACATCTGTGTCAGTTTGCAGCATGTAATGAGGCCTCCTTCGGGTATCTTGCCACCTGGTTTAGAATTAAACTTGAACTTTGTCCTTTGAAAAGAGAACCTCATTATACCCTTAACTGATATCAGCAATTTTCATTTATATACAATTGTGATCGTATGTAGCTTGTGTATCTTGCAAGCATTTCTCATGAGTGTTTTCTTCCAGTGTGTTTTCTTCCATGTGTGATGCAGGAAGTCAGAATTTCACCATGCTCTCTGGGATTGCCCTAGGACAGGGGTCTGCAACCTGCGGCTCCAGAGCCGCATGCGGCTCTTCAGCCTCCTTGTTGTGGCTCCCTTCGGCTGTCGCGGGGAGATCTCTGATGGGGGATCCCCTTCCTCCCAAGACACTGTGGAGGAGGGGGATTCCCTATCCGGTGTTCTAATGAAAAAAAATCTACCAGTGAAATAAATCTACCACGGGACGTGTACAAATGGGTGTGTACAATGACATCCCCCTCCTTTGAACCCCAATTCCTCTGGAATGGGGAGATGTACAAAACCAAAAATGTAGGTGCAAGTACGGGACACCTCCTAAAAATTCATAAAAAAAAATCTACCCTGTTACACATTGCTGGAAGCATCTAGCATCTGAACCCCAATTTCTCTGGAACGGGCGAGAGGCGGTACAGGTGACCAAAATAGAGGTGCAAGTGGGGGACCCTTATGGCTAACACCACCTACAATTGAATCGCTGAGGCATCGTCAGAAAATAGGAACTCTGCCCATCAAAATAATCTACCCTGTTACACATTGCTGGAGGCTTCTAGCACCTGAACCCCAATTACTCAAGATTGGGGGGTACAGGTGAACAAAATTAAAGCTGAAAATGAGGGACACCTGTGGCTAACACCCCTTAAAATTTCATCGCTAAGGCATCGTCAGAACATAAAGAACTCTGCCCATCAAAAAAATCTACCGTTACGTTAGAAGCCTCCAGCTATGTAACAGGATGATACGTTAGAAGCTGGAGGCTTCTAGGGGCATAGTTCAGTGTTTAATTTATTTCAAAGTAGGCCTACACATGCACACTTGTTGTAACAGGTAAAATTAAAAAAATATTAAAACTTTTAAAAGTTTATAAACTGTGTTATGTTTTGCGGCTCCAGACTATTTTTCTTTAGTGGAAGAGGAGGCAAAATGGCTCTTTTGATAGTAAAGGTTGCTGACCCCTGCCCTAGGATAAAGTTTTTTGGGAGGACTATTGCCAACTATGCACTAACTGTTTTAGTAAACTATATACCTCTGTCACTAGAATGCGCAATATTGGTTCAGCATCTACAGCTGAGCCTTAAAGCCAGTTACAATGTTTAAACACAGCCTTCTTCTTCTCCAGTGGCTTCCACACAGCTTCACTCCTCTAGGGAACTCAGTAGTTGTCATGGTTTGGTTAACCAGATCCATAACCAGATCCATATTTACTTCAAGCTCTAGCTGTACTTCCCTACAGATAATGCTTTTAGCTTTTAAAGTCTCCACGCTTTATAAAAAGGATTTGGCCTGGGTTTCTCTACACTGTAAGAGATAGGACACAATTACCAACAAAATCAATGTCACCCTGAGTCTTCTTAGAAGATCCTTCAAATATCTAGCTTGTGCCACTTTCTACAACTTCAGCATTCTAGAGCTGAAAGAGTCAATACATGGCTTAGTTTCAGCTTTGATGCTGCATATTCAGGCCTAGGAGGGTGTGATACCAATACATTTTTTGGCTGCAAGATTCCCCTATCTCCTAATGACCTGATTTCCTTGGCAATGTGACATTTGCTTCCAAGAATGTTCTAAGAAGAATTCTCAGCATCAGCGACTGGCTCAATAATTTCAGCAATGTTTTGTTCCTCCTGTTCCTTCTTCTCCCCATTACCAGCTCATGCAACTTGTCTGCTCATAACGGTTCCTGAAAGAATCAAGGTCTTTGTGTCCACTATGAACAGAAGGGACAGTAGATAGAACCCCAAATATCTAGTATAATTGGAGGGAGGCATGCTTGACTATTTTTCCCACTTCTTCAGCTAAGTTCCCAAGATACTGATGAAAGTACTTAGGGCTTATTGTTACATTGGATGCCCTACTCAAATCAGGAGCAAATGGCAACTAAATCTTAGACCTTCTGGTCAAAAAGTATGCCTGGATACTTCCCTGACTTCAGCTGGGCTCACCTGTACTTTACTAGTTTACTTAATGAAAGTTATTATTTTTCTCCAAATGAGAACAAACATTTTATTGGCGATCTGGAGATAAAAAACAGCCAAACTGCCACTGGACTCTCACATTCCTCTATTTCTGCTGAATCTACATGATGTGCAGGACTTTTCCAAAATCATATCGACAATCTTATGCAACAATTGGATCCTTTTCTACCACTACTCATTCCGAGTGAGCTAAGGACTCACCTTTCTAAGGACTTCCACAGTAATTTTGGTTGTAGCTTGTTGATGTTAAAATTTGGACTGAAAATGAAATCTGTACATTTGGTTCTGTTTGACTATACTTAAACAAAGCCCATATTCAGCTACAAAATTGAATTTACAAGACAGGCTAGATCTTATTGCACCAATAAGCTAATGAGTAAGGGAAGGGGACAACCTTGAAGGGGTCATTGTTAACCATTGTACATTTTATCAGTAAAAAATTAAGTATCTGAGATTTTCTCAATATTGTTTATGAATTGTTCCATAATTTCCTATTAAGTTTGTTTGTAGACTTTCCAGGTAACTGATTGTTGTTGAATTGAAATGTTATATCAAGAGAAAGAAAAGATAATTTATAAAGCTAATAGAAAGTTATCATGGATTATATATTATTATTATAATTATATCCCTATGTACAAATACATGCTGACATGCATTTATTGTCACGAAGGACAATTGGTAAATTCGAATTCAACATCATGGAAAAGAGGAAATAGTTAATAAAATGTATCGCTATAATGGATTGGAATAACCTATTTAGTTAGATTTAGTTAGCTAGAGGCTTACATGAATTTAGTGTCTGTCGTGGCATTTGTGGCTGTGGCATAGAAGATATATAATGAAAAGTAAATTAGGAATAAGTTGTTAGTGATATAGTAAAATTTCAGATTTTTGTGAAAACTGTAACTTGTACCTCTAACCTGTATTATAATTTGATATTGTTCTCAGGTTGCTATTTGACGTACTTGAACTGAGTGTTGAGACCCTTTCCTGTGATTATTAATTAATATCTACATTTTATTATTTTACTTACACTATATGGTGAATAACACTTCTAGTAAGGTGATGGTTTTGACAAAATTTGAAGCTTGATCTAGAAATTTGTTATTTGAAAGATGCCAATCTTTAAAGGTTAGAAGATTTTTGAAACAGATGATTATTCAGAATTTTGAAGAACATGTAGGTGCAAATGTTTTGACTGAACAAATTTTGACATTACCTGTTTTATTACCTACTTTAACTGGGTATATTTTTTTCTTTTCTTTTCTTGTTTTTTTTTTTGTTTTTTGTTTTTTATTTGATTTTCTGGTATTATTTTGTATTGTTTTTTGGTTTTGGTCTTGGTTTTTGGTTTTGATGTATGATGTCTTATAGATGACATGAATGAAAGATGAAAGATGATGTTGAAAGTTTATATCACTGTTTGAAGAAGCCTGATGGCAAAACACTTTAAGGACAGAAATGTGTATTCAACTTTGCTTCAATCTAATAAAGAATTCAACAATGAATCCTAAAAATTTTTTAATGTGTATGCAATAGAATTAACCTTGTATTTTGACATAAATTGAGTAAACGTTACCTGGAAAGTCCTAAAAAACAAACTTAAGAAGAAATTTTAAAACATAGATAGGGGTGTAGTACTAAAAATGATTATCCCCCTCAATTTATGGATAAGATATTTAATAATTGTGTCACTTCTTGTCACTAAGATTTTTTGCCAATTATTAAAAGATGTAGGGCATGACTGCACAAATCCAGGAATTGTTGTTATTTTTTCAAAATTATGCTGCCATCTCTTACAACCATAACAAGTTAACAATGTTATAGAGTTGACAACTCAACTCTGGTAAACCCCCTTTTTTTTCCCTTACCTCCAAAAACAAACATTTCAGTCTACTTCTACTGAGATTTAAAAACCAACCATTCATTTCCTTCCTTGCTAAATCTAATAAACTCTTTGAAGCAGACCATGAGCTATTAATTTATTTCAGCATTTAATTCTAGGCCTAATCAAGCAGAGGAAGTGGATGGAGGTATTCTTTGCAGGAATGCCAAACTCCCCTTTTTTAATAAGGATTATCAATATAGTAGGGCATCATGTGCTATTGTGGACAGTCATTCCTAAATCCATTCATGAAGAGGCAGTTAAAATGCATACAGAAAGAGAGGAGCCGCTTCCCAGAGATTACTGTGAGTCTGGGCAAGTGGAGGAGTTAGAAGATGATATTAGTGATCCAATATGGGTTGAAGGTATGAATCAGCAGAGCCACAGACAGGGGTGGAAGAAAGAAGATAAATTGTTGAATTTGGCAATAACTCACAATAAAACATTCCTGTATTTGAATTATCCATTAAAAGAGCATTTGTGAATGACTTGTATTGAACTTAAATCAGTTGTTGTTCCAATGAGGATTTTCTACCATTTATACCATTATTTTAAAAAATATATATATTTATTTTTTTTCATGAGGATTATGGATTGTAAATCTAGATTTAAATGTCTCTAATTTTTGAATTGTGAGTTTTTTGAAAGTGTATCTGGTGGATGTTATCTAGACTGTTGTAACTTGGCCGGACTTTTTATTTATTTACCCTGGTTTTTGTGAACAGTCAGAATATTAAGCAGAACTTGTCTTCTCTATCCCAGTGACACCACAAATTTCCATGGTAAAGCAGGGACAGCACTATCGTGTAAGTGAGAGATCTCTTTTTGGGAGACATGACAGCAACCCTTATTTAGCAATGTTAGTTATTGGTGGCAGTGGAGGAGGGTAAGTCAGATCACATCTAGACTGCCTGGGGCAGAAATTTAGGCAGAGGCAAAATGTTGAAGAAAAACAACTGACCAAGAAAATTAAAAAAGAGAAATCTTACAAATACAAGCCATATAAGTAATTAAAAAAAAACAAACTAATAATAACGGCATACACAACAAACAAAGTCCTGTCTCTCTCCTTCTTTCTCTCAAGAATTCATCTGTCTCCTGTCTCTGTCCTAGCCCATTCAAAGTCACAGGCATGCCCATCTTTTTTCTTTCACTGTTTTTGCAGTCTGTGCAAAAGGACGCCTTAACCTCTAAACTTTTCTGTAGTGACCAGAGATACAATGTATTAAGTAAATAATCTCAACTCCCTTAAAAAAAAAAAGTTCAAGTTATTACAGCATTTTTATTTTCTTACTAGTAATGAACCACATGTTTGTTTGTCTCCTGTTGGTGTAGATGAAGAGGTTCTTAGAAAATACATACTAACAGCTTCACATGTGAATGATAGGTTGGTATTTGGGTCTCTTACCTGGGTGTAACCATACAGATTCAACAGCTGAGCCATTTGGAGAGTGGTATCTGATCTGAGGTCTCCGATGAAGCCAGCCACGTTATCCCGCTCCATACAGGAATAATTTGGAGCTTCCTTTGTATGCCCAGACAAGATTTGTAGAACATCTTTTGTAGCTTTCTTCACATCCCCACAAGAATCATACACGTGATAACCCAGAGTGACATTGGGCAGAATATCCGGATTGTGGTTTATCTCATTAATAGCAAATATAAAAGCCAGGAGATGGGCATATTCTCTCTTGTGAACACTGTGGGAAATAGGTGGATATCATTGGAATGTTGGGGGCAGTGTGGGGGGGGGGGGGGGGTCCATACATTGTAAAAGTGGCTGGTTGGCTGGAAAGATGCTTCTTTTAACAATAACATATACCAAGGACTGAGAGCAAGCAGAACAGGTTAGAGCAGTTTCATTTCTAGTCTTCCTAAAAAGTGTACTATCTGCATGAGGATGGGCTGAAATAAATTTGCTGTGTTTTTTATTCTGAATAGGTCTTGTAAAGCATAGTTGACACATTAGATCCCGCAAACATAAAGCAGTTTAAAAAAACAAACTATATATATGGAAATATGTTTCTTGATGTTTCTGAATGTCGTAGAAAGCCAGAGAGGTACAGATTGGATTTATTGTATTACAAAAAGTATACATTTAAACATTTCATTTCTTTAGATTCTTAGCAAATGTGATCCATCAAGCCTCAATGTATGTATAAAGGACTAGTGACACAAAGAAGAAATCACAATCAAACTTAAAGTTTATGTAATCCCTAACTATGAACAGAACCTCTCCCCTCAGCTTTGTATTTCATAGCTAACTTACGCTGAACACATGAGATTGTAGAATGAGTTTCCCTTCCAACGCCACCTGTGCACTGAATAATGTGCTGCAAATATTCCTCCTATAATGATGTCTCCTTCCTGAGAATACTTATACTCAAATGTATAATTTCTCATTGTGATCTCACATTGGTGAGCAGAGTTCTGTCTATCAGATAAGCCGGGGGTCACACACAAAGATAACAGCCCAAAGAATTTTAGTAGATCTTTCAAGGCAACATAGCATAATCTCTGACTGGCTTGATAAAATTGTTTCTCTCCTTCCAAGCATCTCATTGCTGACAGATACACAGAATCCTAACACTCATGTCAGAGCTCAGATAAAGGATGTGACAGTCTCAGGTTTATAAAGCATAACATTGTTATTTTTCACTGATACAAAGGAATAATAATATTGCAGTTCTTAAAAAAAGGAAGAATGGTCCACCAGGACTGTTTGCCATAAAAATGTAATAATTAACACTAATACTTTTTTTTAACACATATTGGATTTTACACCATAATGATAAAGTTAAAATCAAACTTCCATTCAAACATACAAAGTAAGGACTAGAGATAGGCATAGAATATTCAAGCATTAGAATTTCACTCATTAGCATCCCAATGAATCCACATTAATTCTCATCCTTCTTATTTTCTTAACTACTACTTACCTTTTTACAATTCCATGCCATGTCCTTGGACATTAAATTGTCAATGGTAAGTTGACAATTATTCACCAGAACTTCTGAGGTATAGTAAAAGAATCAAGGTTTTATTCACGCGTGGGAAACTCACAACAGATATGGCAATAGAGGTTGGGACTGTCCCTTCCTCTGTCTGTGAGAGTCTCTGAAAACTTTAACCTAAGAGTCTATATTTTATTCTTCAGTTCCTTGCGTCACTGGTCATCCAATTCTGGGCTGGTCTTTTCTTCAATTTTCCTGGGGACAAGACGAGTTATTGTTTTACTTGTTTTGCTGCCACTGCACATTTCGCTCTCCTTAGTTTTCTTGGGGGGGTTACGGTTTCTATGGTCCCCTTATCTGCTGGTTCCACTTGCACAGTTTCTATGGTCTCCTTATCTGCTGGTTTCACTTGACGAGGTGCAAGGCCAAGACGCCTCCGGGAAGAGAAAGTAAAGAACACAAATAGCTGAGTTAGTCATTTTGAAACAGCATAATATTGGTTGAGTTAATTCTCACTTTACTTGTGGCTATATAAATCTTATATACATTCACACTATCCTTAGTGGTCTGTCATGTCCCACACTGATTATCCATTATGATGTTCCATCAAAAAATTTCCATCTAGTAATATTCTGATATCAAATGAAGATTCTCTGTCCAGCGATCACCTGATTTGTTCCATGAAGGTACATCCTTGTGCTCCATCCGCTGGAGTCGACCTGAGAGGGGCTCGTATGATGAATCCTCAGCGAGGGACATGATAGATCACTATGGATGAATAGATCATTGGCAAACATCGCACACCACAGCGAAAGATCCTGTGAGGTAAGTATTAGATAAGAAAAGGACAATAAAGAAGTTTTTGATCATTTCTGTGTTGTAATTTTTTCAAGGGATTTTTAACCCTTTCAGAAAATAGGCCATGAGTACAATGTACCCTGTACTTATTTCCCAGGGTGAAGTGTGAGACATTTTGGGGACCTGCAGATTACAAATAAACCCCATACCCACAGACACCCCGTGCATAGAGAGCCTCTTCCCTACACGGACCATTGTTGCGGGGGTCTGCTTTTTACAAAAGAGAAGTGAGGAATAGATACTCTTTGCCTTCATTCTGTTTTTTTTTTTTAAGATTCCAGGGGATCTTTTTTGGATAAGAGAGATATGCTGCCATAGAATCAAAGATTTTTAGCTCAGGGTACCTGGTCAGCAAACCAGGAATGCTGTCACAATGACAGTTATAGCATACAGCTCTGTGCTGAATCTAACCACCACACATCAGACACACTCTGATATATTTGATCCTTGTTAAATGTCTGTTGTTTGGGTCGAATCTGACATAAAATCGAACACCATTGCTAATCCTTAGTGTACAAAGGGCTTGATTTAATAAGGCTCTCTAAGGCTTGAGGAGATACACTTTCATCAGTGAACTTGAGTGATCCAGCAAAACATGAATGGATTTCTGCTGTTATTTGTTAGCAAATGTTTTTAATTCTAGACCAGATCCATTCCAGGTTTGGTTGACTAATGAAATCTATCTTCTCCAGCCTTGGAGAGCCTAAATAAATCAGCTCCAACATTTTATGCTTTCTAATGAACCTCATGTAGTTTGTGACATATGATCATTGTTAAATATGTTGATAGGGTAAATACAAGACATTTCATTATTAGGTTTACTTACCTTGAGTATGATTCTCTGAAAGCAGTGAACACTTTACATTATCTAACAACACATCTTATTGTAAATATCTTGGTAATTATGTTTGTTGGTAGTTGATAACTAAAAAACTTACCTCAAACTGACAAATAATAATGGCCTCAAAGAATTTGTTGTACAATTAGGAAGTGAGAAAACAACAATAAACATATGAATAAACCTAAAATTATTCTGTGCTTCTAGAAAAACATCCAGCTTTTTCTTAAAGCAATCTATAGTAGTTGCTGAAACTTCTTCCTGAGGGAGCCGATTCCACATTTTCCCAGACCTTACAGT
>NC_092860.1:152862463-152868801 GCF_032062135.1 Pyxicephalus adspersus | reverse complement strand
CTAGTTGGGGCGTCTATAAACTGTACCATAAAATTATCTTGTATTAAATTCACAAATTTCCTCCCTTTTGCTGTTCCTGTAGTGCCATTACTCCAGTCAATGTCAGGGTAGTTGAAATCTCCCATGATTAAAACACTTCCACTTTTTGCTGCTTTTTCTATCTCTTCTAGTAGTTGATTTTCTATTTCTTCTTTAGCACTGGGGGGCCTATAGCAGACTCCAATAAATAATTGTGTGTTATTCACTCCCACATTTACTCCACCCATAATGCCTCAACCCCATCGCTTGTTCCCTCCGCAATTTCTTCTTTCACATTCACTATCAGATCACTTCTCATATACAGACAGACACCACCACCCTTTCGTTTTATTTTGTCTTTACAAAAGAGAGTATACCCAGGAATATTGACAGCCCAGTCATGCCGAGAACAAAGCCAGGATTCAGCAATACCAACCAGTCATAATTCTCTTCACTCATTAAGACTTCCAACTCCCCGATCTTGTTTGCTGGACTTCTAGCATTGGTGAACAGGATCTTTAAACCATTGCTGCATTTTTCATCCTTGTTTGCCAAATCATTTTGTTTTTCAGTACAACTAGTACTGCACAATCCAATGTTTGTTTGTAACATGGGAAGCTCCTTACAATTATCCATACTCCTCCCCCCAACTATCCCCAATCCACCCTCCACTATTGTCTGACCCCTGACTAACCTTTCTGCTCCCTTATTTGACTGTTCCACCCCCCTCTGTCCTAGTTTAAATATCCCTCCACCATTGCCCTGAATCTTTCCCCCAGCACAGCAGACCCCTTTCATTTAGGTGCAAACCATCTCTGGCATACAGGTTGTACCCCAATGAAAAGTCAGCCCAGTGCTCTATGAACCCAAACCCTTCCCTTCTACACCAGGACTTAAGCCATGCATTTAGCTGCCTAAGCTCTGTTTACCTTTCATGTGTTGCACATGGCACAGGCAATATTCCAGAGAACATAATCTTGGAGGTCCTTTCCTTCAACTTGAAACCTAGTTCCCTAAACTAATTTTTAAGGATCCTCCATCTTCCGTTTATATTGTCATTAGTTCCAACATAGACCAAGACAGCTGGGTCTTGTCCTGTTACAGTTTGTGGTTACTATAAGGATTTAACTCCTTTTGTTTTCAAGCGCCTGTTTTTTCTAACTCCACTTGATTAAAAGTCCACTTGCAATATATATTGCTGATCTCCTCCGGCGTTATTTAAAACTGGCAAGGATACACTTTCATCAGTGAAGCTGGTTGATCCAGCAAACCTGAAATGTATCTGTTCCAGAATTAAAAACATTTGCTAACATATAGCAAATTACTTTTAGGAAATCCATTCCTGATTTGCTGGAACACCAAGCTTCCCTAATGAAAGTGTATCCTCTCCAGTCTTGGAGAGCTTTAATAAATCAGGCCCTGTGTGTTGCTGACTAGTGTTGGTCGAATAGCTCACTATTCGATTCGACAGCTATTCGGCCGAATATAGCAAAAAAATTTGGGTGGTCGAATTCGAATTTCAACCTCTATTGCCCTTGTATTGCCTCCAGGATCAGGGGAGCAGAGCTGTCAGCATAAAGCTCCGCTGATTGCTCTGCTCCCTGAGGAAAGGGAAAGCCTGATCAGGATTTCCCTTTCCTCAGCAACTCAGGGAGCAGAGCAATCAGCCTACTGCTCTGTGATTGGTCTATTTCTCAGCCAATCACAGAGCAGTAGAGGTAATGAATGAACTTAGTATTTCCATAACAATGTATAATATGTTATATTTGTGTAATATGTTTTCCTCATGTTATTGGTTGACATCCAAATAAAGGAGAGCTCTGGTTTTATTTTTTTAATTAATGGTTTATGGGTTTCCGTTGCTTACCCCCTAGCAGTATTCCCGAGTGTAACTCGAGGTTGATTTCCTAGGCAAAAAATGTATTCCCGAGTCACACTTGGGTTGCTTTTACCTGGAAAAAAAGCACTTACCTTGTTCGGTTGCTGTCCCCCGGGGTCTTGCTAATCCCAGCAGATCTGGGGGGACATGTCCTTCCTCCTCGATCTCCAGGTGCGAAGTGCAGAGACAAGATCTACGGTAATTATATAAGAGGATGTTAACAATTTGTTATATAACAAGGGCAATCCTTGTATTGTGTTTTTTTGCTGCATTATCACTGTCATTGCTATAGTTCAGGAGGCTGATTGGGGACCTTGCTTCCCACGGGGATACCATTTTTGCTAGGCATCTGCCTAGGTAGTGGTGGACTACTACGATAGTACAATTACTGGTACTTGTCAGGTTTGGTGTGTCTTTCAGTCTCTACATGAATCCAGCTCCACACTTGACCTCAGTGATCCTTGAGATCTCTCAGACATGCTTGACTGGTGTTTGTGTGGAGAACATAGAATCAAGCCATGAGGGGCCATCTTCTGGTGTACATGGCACAACATCATAAAAACCATCATTAAACTCATATGAAACATATGTATACAGACTACCCCCAACAAAAGTGCTCAGACTTTGGCAGTTTAGCACACCAAAATGGAGTTGGCCCGAAGTCAGGATCTTAACCCCCTCCTAACAGAAATAAATATAACACTTATTTTCCAGCTTTTAAGGTCATACTCCTATTCCTTAGGTTTGGAAGGATCCTATGTTAGTGTATTGATTTATACTGGGTTTATAATGATACCAGGATACAATTCTTTTGTCCTATGTGCCAACTCCTGAAATCTAGAAAACAAGAAATATGAAAAATGCCCACAAGGTATGAAGCAGCAAACTAATCACATGGAGTCTAATTCATGTAATTCATGAAACTGTCATAACAGATTCATGAACGATGGAAGATGAAGGACCGCAATAGAAGTAAAAGGGAGATAGCACAGTGGGGTGCCGCTGTATGTACAGTGCTTGTTCATGTATCTTTGAGCATTTAGTAGTTGAAGATGATCTAAAGATTGTTTCCAAAAACAACAATCTAGCGTGTGTACACAGTAGGGATGAGCGAGAAGGCCTCTGACATGACGTGAAAATTTCCTCGAATGTCCGGTAGGTTCGCGATATTTCGGCGAATGGATTTTGCGAATTCCATTAAAGTCAATGGGCTGACTTTAAACATTAATAGCCATTAAAAGCCCCAATACTTGTTAGAGCCACCACATTTGCTACGTAAGTGTAAGAGAACAGTGGCAAGAAGGAAAAATAAAAAACTTCCAAAAGACCTTGTGGTTTTCCAGAAAATGGCAGGCAAAGTGACACCAGGCAAAAGGATTTTTGCGTGATTGACAGCATCCAGAAGCCAGCATAAACATTAGGACTAAAGGGTGAACTCAACCCACTAGCAACAGTCTCTGCCCTCAAAACAGCAGGAAAACCCATTGCTATTTAATGTACGCACCCCTATTTAATTTACATAGCTGCAATATTTGTTTACACTATATAAATCCTGTTTATTAATAATAATAATGATAATTGCTAGCTGGCATCATGACCTGGATGACGTGTGTTAGGATTAACACCCATAAAGTTGTGGACAAATAATGCCGTGACATTAAGTGAAAGGATGGAGGACCAGAGACGGAGCGTGGGTCAGCGAGAGCAGTAGCAATGTGTGGGCTCTGGTCAGCTGTCGCCAGGGAAACTGCATTGGTAAGTGTAATGGAGAGCTGGGTGTAGTGCATTGTCAATGCCACCCAGAAGTGTACAATTTTATTAAATGGAGTACTTACAGGTGGCAGCAACAACAGGAGGAGGAGAAGGAGAAGGCGGTGGGCACTGAAACAGAGTGTGGACGGTATTGGTAACTGGCATCTAGAGCAGGTTACTGGGCAGGCGGCAGCAGCAACAGCAGGAAGAGTAGGCCATGGGCCCAGAGACAGAGTGTGGATGGCATAGGTAACTGGCTACCAGAGCTGGGTACTAGGCAGGCAGCAGCAGTAACAGCATGAGGAGGAAGCAGTGGGCCCTGAGACGGAGCAATGATGGCATTAGTAACTGGCATCCAGAGCCTAGTGTTGGGCAAGCAGCAGCAGTAGCAGAATAAGGAGGAGGTGGTGGGCCCTGAGAAGGAGCAAGGATGGCATTAGAGGTTGAGGCCATCACCTATATGGACAGTGTAGAAGCTGTAGCTATTGGAGACATTGCTGTGTAGGGGACTGCCTTTTCCTATCTGCTAGCTGCAACTTTGTAAAACGCAGCATGGACAGCATTGGTAACTGGCATCTAGAGCTAGGTACTGAGCAGGCAGCACCAGCAACAGCATGAAGAGGAGGCAGTAGGCCCTGAGACGGCGTGTGGACGGCATTGGTTACTGGCATCTAGAGCTGGGTACTGGTCGGGAAGCAGCAGTAACAGCATGAGGAGGCGGCTGTAGGCCCTGAGACGAAGTGTGGACGGCATTGGTAACTGACATCTTGAGCTGGGTGTAGTGCATCGTCAATGACACCCAGAAGTGTGTATTACAATTTCAAGTCAATGAAGTACTGACAGGCAGCAGCAGCAACAGCATCAGTAAGAGGCTGTGGGCCCTGAGACAGGGCGTGGAGTGCATTGGTAACTGGAATCTAGAGCTGGGTGTAGTGCATCGTCAATGCCAACTCGAAGTGTGTAATGCAAATATTGGAAATTTTTGATTAAGGACCACACCAAGATGTTTTTGTGCGCCATCACTGTTGCTGTGGCCTGTGGTGCTGGAAGCGATAGGAAGGTAGACAATATTGCTAGTTTGCATAATAAAGTGGATGACTTGAATGCCAACCCTCAATCTTACAATAGAGTAGGTGAAAAATTTTTGCTGAAAAATTAGGCAAAGGCAATGGTACCTGGGGAAGTACTGGGGATTTTCATCTTCAGTTTGTTGGCCTCTCGGAAGCAGCAGAAATGTAATGTAAATTGCTAGCTGGCACAATGGCAGGCATGACACTGGCGAAGGATGCCACCCCTGGACGTTGTGATAACAAGCGGAGAAATTCAACCGAGTATATACATCTATTCTGAGATCTCAGCTGATTGGTGCTGCTGGGCCTTGCTGTGAATCCTGGGAGCCACGCCATTCCCGCCGAAAATAGTGGACGTTCCTGCTCCCTGCATTTCCCCTTATTTGTTCATCGAGAACACGACCTCATGGCGAATCACAAGGCTGTTTTGGCTGAAATGTTCGGTAAGTGAGAATGGCCCGATTTGCCACGAGATCGAACTTAATATTCTTGCTCGCTCATCCTTAGTACACAACCTTATACTTCAGAATCACTGCACACCAGATCACATTGTAAACACTCTTACTCCATGCTGCAGCTGCTGTTTGATTAATGTATTGATACCTCATAGAAAATCATACAAATAACCACAAATAGTGTAAAAAAATTTAATAAATGGATAAAATTATTAAAAGGATATATATGTACCATTAATGAAGAGCAATTTTTACCAATTTTTTTTACAAAATATTAAAGTGCTAGTATCACAGGCACTCAGGCATTGTGGGAGGAGTTTCCTGAATGCATGTGTATGCATAGCACCACTTGATTAACTCTTGAAATCTATATTGGTGACAGTGATGGGCAAATAAAAACATTCTCCCAAACAATGCCACTTGGTTCAGACATGGAAAACATATTTGATATAATTGAGTGGCTTTTGCTAAACTGACCATTGCAACAAGAGCATTTGGACTGATTTTTGCAGCCTATTTCAGTATAACTACAATTCTCCTCCCAATAGGCTTTTATTAAATTAGGAACTTGTCAAGCATTATTACCATGTCCTATGTGACCCAGCAAGGGTGCCCCCTCTCCCCAATATTATCTAATCTTGTTCTTGACCCCATTCTTAGCCTTCTATCATCTTGATTTTGAACCTTTCTCGAACCTCCAATTTTGAGGGTATTGGCTCCCATAAATGATGGGCCCCACAGATAAATTAATGTTATATATATATATATATATATATATATATATATATATATATATATATATATCAACATGGATAAAATGGTGCACATTGTCCTTGGTAATTTCACAAATGAAAAATACACCAAAGCAGTCATTCTTATAATAAATAAATAAAAAAATATGCTCCTTCCCATTTGTGATGTCCTGGACTAAGTTCTTAATCATATTTTCTGTTCTTTCAGTCATTTATTTTCAGCTTCATGTCCAGTTCATTTTGTCCAGGAATGCTTGTGTGCTGGGACAGTGAGGCTGATTCATCAAGCAAAATCGGAAGCTCGCTCGCGCATTCGTATTCGCGATCCGAAATCGTACGCCGTCGCGCAATTCAGCAACTGAAAGAGCTCGCGGCCGGAGCCGCGCATCTCCGGCAGCTTTACACTGGCGAG
>NC_092860.1:152787523-152860564 GCF_032062135.1 Pyxicephalus adspersus | reverse complement strand
ACCTGGACCTCCTTCCATCACCATCAGGTGTGTTAGAATGAGTATGCAACTCAGCTGGACAACTAATTCACAACCAGTATGGACAACAAGTGGAAGTGTGTTTGTATATAATAGTGCTAAGATCAGGCAGCACAGCACAATGACAACAAACCTATAACACAACTACAAATGTACAGAGGAGTTGTGTGGACTATGTACATAATACATTCAAATACAATTATGTGACAATGGGACAAGGGCAACGAGGGGAGTCAAGTACACTTTGGTGTGGAAACCATGCAGACATTTGTACTCTTACAATACTTGTGGAAAAAATGACAAAACATTGCTGAAGAATTGCTAAACAACAGAAACTGGCATTACAAACCAGGCACAAAAACATTTCAGAAACAGATGAAACTAACAGTCATGAGGATTACAAGAAACACATCAACGCATACCATCCAAGCAAACATACCTGACTACCCCCCCACATTTCCTATGACCTTTGTTTCTTTGGTAGTATTCTTAGAAGGTTGAGTATCCTGTGTTATGGTCTGTCTGTCTTGTATTCTCCTAATTTTCTTGGAGTAGTTGACATAATATTTTCAAATGTTATGTCAACACATTTACAATTTACATTTAAATATCATGGCAACAACCAACACTACCACCACAGTCAAAGTAACCGCCTGCCCACCTTTTTATGCCTTTTTTACCTTTTCACTTCACCAACAAATGAAAACACCAACTAGTGATGAATATTTTCATCCTTACAAGCTGTAATTTTGTCACTATCATACCAGTTCATTAACAGTAGTTAGGTAAATATTCTTTTTGTTACCTAATTATTTGTTGCATATTGGTGTTCAAGACATGTAAATAGGTAAATACATTACTATACCCTATATATGTCATTAGGAAGTTATGTAATATAGTCAATTGAATATGGCTGTTGTATATATATATATATATATATATATATGTTTTTCTTTTCTGTAACTGACCCTACTAACTTTGCATTATTTTGTTTTTTGTTTTTTGTGCTTTCCCCAAGGACATTATTATTATAAAAACATTTACAACACACATGATTGTATGTATGTTGGCCAAAAGCACAGTATAACATCTTTGTGCATTTTTTTCCTCATGATGATTTACTGTATCAGAGTAATTTGGAGCTATTGGGGTCAGGGTCAATGTTCCCACTGTGGTACTTTGTATAACTGGGTTTATGTTAAGTTATTGTGTGTTACACCAGGGAACATAAACAGACTGTTATCCCATTCAGAAGAAATGGATTTTTATAACAATACAACTGATGTGAACTCCTTTATAAAGAGTGTTGTATACGTTTTCTTTGGCAATACACTTACAACACATGCTGAGCTTTTACTGGTGTGCTCTAGTAACCCCACCTTTCCGAAATGACTCCTGTGATACTGTGAGTGTTCTTTTCCTCCTGTAATTTCTAGACACCATCCAGCTACTTCATCAGCTACCATTTCCTATCTGTCTCTCTGAATAAAACAACATATACAGAGAATGCGTTTTTGTAATGAAGATGCCCTGCAAGGGCATATGTTTGTGTAGTTATTTATAATCAGTGGCTGCTATTTTGTTTGGGGGTTAGGATTGTTTGTTGAGTATTGACCAAACACTGATGAATATAGATCCTACTTTTGAGAACTATTGCAGTCGTGTGAGGTTTCCCAGTTGTCTTACATAGTGGTGTTAGAATTTGCTTGGTTCTGTTCTAGAATCCATTTACCTCACCTGGAGACAAACCTCTTTTGTTTTTTTCAAAACAGTAACACAAAGAGGATGTAGTAAAAGTGAAGAAATAACAGCCCCACTGCCGGTAGATAGCAATGGCGATATACGGGGCTATATAATGTGCAGACCACAAGGTGCAGTACTGATTGATCCTTGCTGGAATATATGCTGCACCTGGGAATAATCTACTACAATGAGCCTCATGGAAAGCAGCAAGCCATGATGATGATTATATGTAACACAGCACTATAAACTAACACTACACTCCCGGCCTGACACAAACCCAGCCTGCAGTAAATTCTGAATATCCTACAAGTACAATACCACTGATCTCCCCAGTCCCCACATCAGGGGAATTAGCAGTTTTTATACCACCCAAAATATCCTCTCTCTAACCATCTCAGCAGCAAAGCTTTTATCAAATACCAGATTTACTCTGCCAAATATATATATACATTGTTATAGCTGAATGACCGATGTTTTGGTGGAAAATTACTTTAATCAAAACCCAAGCAGTTACTCTCCTCACACCAGGTAAAAGTATAAACCCAGCCTTGTCCCACGTATGACCAGGTTTGGAATCGTTCTTCATCATTGGCCCGGCCCAGAGTTCACCTACACAAATGGTTAGATCAGAATCGTAGAAACCTTCTTTTTTATTTTGGTTTTATTTTTTATTTTATGTTAACAAAGCCCCTGAACAAATTATTGTCACCAATGTTGCTAAGGAAGGGAGGGAATGTTAAGGAAACCTATAAGAGTATTTCCCAATTTAAAAAACTCCTAGGGGGCAAAGGAAACAATCAAATGCCACTATTAGCACCCTGATACATACCCTTGTACATACAATAGGTTTTATCTGAAGTCAATCAGAAACATTTCTGTAAATGTGACAAGTTTTACAAAAAGTTTTATAAGCTTGCACTCACACAAACCAATTGTATTGTAAAGGATTGGAAGTTGTAGCATAAAAGAATATATTGTAACTAATGCTAATTTTTATAGAATGGTTATACGATGTGTTAAAATGTGAGGTTTATTTTTTTTTTAAATGAAAATGCCAGCATGGAGTGCACCTTAATATTCAAACCAGAATCTCTTCATACACTTTGGACCTTTGTGGATGGGAAATGGGGGAAGCAAGCATGGGAGCTTCTCATCCATATTATGTCCTCTGGAATCTGCTAAACAAGAAAGAGGGAAGGCCCTCATCCCCATAATGTAACCCCAATTGTTTGGATGTCCGCAGGGAGGGAGGTTATTATATGGAAGTCTCCTTCAATAAGGGATGCCTCAGATATCTGGCTCTTACTTTGGAGAAATGAGTACAGGGATACACGGCACCCCTTACACTAATTTAATTTCTCTTTCAAAAAGTATTTGAAATAACACACTGTACATGTGTTTTTTCATATTATTTCTAATGTTCATGGCTGCCCCATCACTTCCAAACAGATGCTGGGCATCAGGGCCCAGAATCAGCAGATGCATTTCTCAGGGCAACCACCAAGACAATATCATACTCTCCATCTCCAATAGTGCGGAAAGTGTTGAGGAGCCCTGTGCCACCTACTCTACAATCTTTCAGCCTGCTGGGGACTGCGAGCACGTCTGGGACAAAAAAGTCACAAATTGAATGGTACCTTCTGTGTCCGCACCCCGTATTAGTTTTCTGGCATTGCTTATGTGGACCTTATGTGCAAGAAGAACCTCTTTTTCTGCTTTGTCCTGAAAAGCCCTTTCTGAGCCTTTTTTTGTAGGGGGGGAATCATAGAATATTATTGAGGTAAGGGTGAAATCTTTATTTGTGCATAGTGCAATGGTGTAATTACTTTCTGACCCTTCCAGATCCAGTCTAACACAGTAGAACCACACAATTATCTCTCCATATCAGCCATTGTAAACTGTTCATTTCTGAAAAGCCCAGTGCCAAAAAAAAAAATATGTCACGAGGAAAAATCACGTTCATCTTATGGGAGACAGTTATTGCAAGCATAATACAGATGACTATAGATTGGGAGAGTGGGATACTTACTAAGGTGATGATTATCATAAAACTATTTCTTATTGATTTACAAGTCTGAAGTTTAAATTCAGACTTTCATCATTTTTGTCAAACTCATTTCATGGTTTCATGGCTTTCTTTCTTGAGTACTTTTACAGTTCCTTTCAAGAATCAAACCATTCACTTCTTCCACAGAGTGGACTAGTTTTCAGTATTGATGTCTCATAGGTGTGAAATGCCCTGTTACCCCAGCTGGTTGCTCTGTGCCTGGACTGGTGCATACTTCCTCTGATCACCATAAGATGGTCCCCTGAAGCTTTATATACACTTTCAAAAATACCCTTTAAAATTGTTTTACAACTAACTTTAGATGTGTTTATAGAGCATTTTTAAAATGCAAATAAACTTACAGTTGATTGTATACATTTTCATTTTTTTTAATTTTCTTTTGACTTGAGTTTAACATTGAACTAATTACAACTACGGTTTGAGAAGAAATTGCACATTATTTCCCTCCTTGTCCTTCATGAATGCACCATGTAACACTAAAGACCCCTTTCTCTAACAATGTGCCATGGAAGTGACAAGTCCTCCTAGTGACTAGTCAGTGACCATGAAGCAGTTCCTCCTATTGCAAAATGTTCTGTATGATGACTTCTGGATTAGGAAATCTAATGACCAAAGCCACCACTGACAACAAGATCCAAATGCTCATCAAAGTGTCTGACAATAAACTGCAATCCTTGGGTAAACTCTATGTAACCAGCAATTGAGATGTATTTATTGATAGTTGTACAATAATCGTAGGAGATGAAACAGAAAACAGGGATCTTCAGTAGCCACTGTGCCCAAATCATCCTTTTTTGGCCTCTCTTATTCAGCCCCTTCCTTCCCCCCAGCAAACTTTTGGCCAGTATGTTGGTCATTTATGTTGGCTTCATCCTTCAACATGAAATTCTCCTCCATATAAATTTTATGATCAGAGCTGCTGATTCCAACTCAAACAATCTTGCTTGCTTCTTGGTGATATTATTTCATTAACTTCAATTAGCCATTTAGTGATCCAAAATCAGTCTCCCTAACCATGGAATCTACATATGTACCTTCTGCAGGGCAATTTAACAGTCTGCCCACCTTCCTGACACCAGGTAAAGTACGACAGATGCTATAGGGATTCAGTAAACCATAAGGAGTTGTAGGTAGATGTAGAGGAGAAGTAGCTTGACCTGCATACTAAAGTGAATTTTATAGCGTGGCATGTTATAGGAATGGTCATTTTTAGGCATTGAATTTTACTGAGTTTTAAATATCAGGCAAACTGGCTGAGATAGTTAAAAATGGGGTGTGAAATTGAAGCATCCCAAAATTATTGATAATTCAAGGCCTGTTTTCCTGAGAGGATGGCCTACAAGTAACCCCAACCATGACTAAACCCAATGTTCGAAAAACAAAAAGCCTCCCAGCCTTTCATCCCCAGGGGAGTCCTCCTAGGCTAGATCAGAAACCAATTTGATTTTTTTTTCTTTTTTTTATAGATTGCCCTCTATCATTACACACCTCCTGCACACCATTTATTCTTATTTACCCCTTTCTTGCTTTTTCTTCTTGCAGAATCATGTAGAAAGCTTTTGCCATTACCATAAAGCCTCTTTGCCATCAGTATCTAATGTTATCTTATTCTTATCACCCCTGCATGTTTTTGCTTTGTCTTTTACTATAAATATAGTAAGTAATAAGTGTTGAAAATCTTCATGTTACAGGTGTAAATTGGTTGTAAGATTTCATAGAAACAGTCCTTGTGGGCTTTACTTATTTTATGTTGTCTTTTTCAAGGTTCTGTAACATCTATATTTCATGTTGTCAGTAAAAAAATAAAAATAAATATCACACTGCCGCTGTACTTTACCAGAGCCCTGTAATCAGTGTCAGAATTCTGAGTGTTTGTTGGATATAAAATAATTAAAAGGAATGCAATAATTAAAAGGAAAGTTGTCTACAAGTATTTAGGAAGAGTAATCTGGATGTTAGCTTTGTGTGTGTCCCCCGGCTATCTGACAAATGAAATTCTGCTCACCAATGTAAATTTTAAATTTATTTTTATAGCAGACATCATCACCAAACGATTTTTTTTTATTATACTGCTAGAGGCAATGGCTGACTTGGTGGCCAGTGAGGAGCTTTAAGGGACAAATCATGTTTGCATGCACAATTATATTTGTGTTTTAAGCAGAAAAGTTTTTTCTCTGTCAGCATATTGCAGAGCAGGGCCCCACACTCTCTGTGGAAGCAGTGGCCTATCTGCAGATATATGACCCCCCCCCCTTGCTGAGTCAGAGAGCTTTTCTCCCTGCTTATTGGAGACCTCTGGCAGGTTGGACCAACCGCTGCTTCCATAGAACCCTTTTCATAGTAAACTGGCAGGGGACAGGCTTTTCTACTCGGGCTGGGGAGGATTTTTTGGACTTTTCATGTCATTCATTGTTGTAAAGAAGAAAAAGGACACAACAAAAATGGTGACTGGGGAGAGACAGAGAAAAACATGGACCAATTCTACTTACATTAGAACCTCTAGATTATTATAGCCATGACCGGTTAAACTTGTCCTATAACAAATATACAAAAAACTTTTCTCAGAATTACTAGTCTCTCAAAATTAACAGTCCAACAAATAACCCCGGTAGAGCCCTCTCGATCTCTCCAAGGCATATGAAGTGTACACATAAGTGGGTAGAAGAAAAAAAGACATTCTCTAAAATGAAATGCCCAGGTGGCCTCCAACATCCACGTGCCTAGGTCTAACATGAGAGAAAAGTAAAGTACCCACCACCAGAATTTATGAAAAGGGAAGTAAAGCAGTGCATGCTCAGGAGAGACAGCAGAGGTCTCAAGATGGGCATCTAAAGAAAACAAGATGGGCATCTAAATAAGTATTTGGGTCTGCCCAGACTGTGGTCATCAACTCACTTATTATTACTATTATTATTAATTATTAAACAGGATTTTTTTTATAGCGCCAACATATAACGTATCGCTAAACATTAAATGGGGATTGCAAATGACAGACAGTGACACAAGAGGAGGAGAGGACCCTGCGCAGAGGAGCTAACAATCTAGGAGGTGGGGGAAGTCACACACAATGGTAGGGGAGATAGGGAGTGATGAGAAGTAGTGAGGGTTTTATGAGACAGGACAGTACAGGTAGGCAACTTTAAAAAAATGGGTTTAAATGCTCTTTTAAATGAGAAGAAAGTAGGAAGTAGGAGCAAGCCAAAAAGGACAAGAAAGATCATTCCAGAGAGTCGGGCGGCTTTAGAAAAGTCTTCCAGTCCTACATGTGAGTAGTTTTGAGATATGTCTGGTTGCAGTACTTTTATGTTACAGACCTTGAAAATGCATGCATGCATGTATATGAAAGACAGAATAGCGTCAGAATTTTTAACTCCTATACTTTTTCTGCATCAGATACTCACAAAGCATCAAAGCCAAAATATCAGCATGGCATGGGAAGAGCTGGTAGTAAACTCTTCCATAAGGACAACATTGTGCTTTCCTTCAGGAACTTTTATGTTGATCTTTATATTGTCACGGGATCCGATACACCTTCACAAAACAGTAACAGATTGGAGGCAATTAAAAAGTACCTTACCAATTCCAAAATGCTGACAATCCCTACGGATGTTAAGGAGGCATTGGAGGCTCCACCTACAGCAGGAGAGCTCCACAATGCTAAAATCACCCCCACAGGTAAAGCACCCCACTCCCTCTTTCCTACTACTAAACTTTCTGTGACTTCTTGAATTCCTATTTCATTGCGGTGTACATTTCCATAATGGATGGCTCTGGTTTCTCCCTGGACTCCCTGCGGGCTACCATCAGGGTTCTCGACAAAGAAGGCAAAAACTTTTCTTCCTGCGCCAGCTACCGCCCTATTTCTTTGCTTCAACACTTGAAACTGTTCACGAAGATACTGGCGACCAGATTGCTTTAGAGTAGTACATGGACTGGTGCACTATGACCAGCCTGGTTTTATACCCGGCAGGGAGGCTAGGGACAATAACACGAGAGTACTTAGTTGGATCCATTATGCTCAGTCAAAAAAGACCCCATTCAAGCTACTGTCTACCGACGTGGAGAAGGCTTTTCGACCACGTCAGGTGGCAGTTTATGGATGAAACACTTCTGCACACCGGTCTGGGACCCAATATGATGTCATGGATTCGAGCCATATACTCCCGTCCCACTGCTACGGTACAGGTGAATGGAGTACATTCCACACCATTTCTGATTTCAAATGGTACATGGCAGGGCTGTCCACTGTCCCCTCTGATTTTTATCCTGACCCTTGAACCCTTACTCCGTACAATAAGAGCCTCACAGGACATAGAGGGTTTAGTTATTGGTCCTAAGTCCCAAAAAATTGCAGCTTACGCCGATGTTCTCCTGTTTGCAATCTCAAAACCAATCACTTCGCTCCCCAACTTAATCATTGTCCCGGAGGTGTATGGCTCCCTATCCAATTTTAGGATTAATCTCCCAAAGTCTGCTGCTCTCAACATCTCTCTCACCGGAACGCAATGTAACCACCTTAAACGCTCTTTTGCCTTTAACTGGGAACCTCAGTCACTTCAATATTTAGGAATCAACATAACGCGAAACCTGCGGGACCTATTTTCTGTTAATTATTTACCCCTTGTCCAGTCTCTCCAAAAAGACCTCCACAAGTGGGATCAGAAGGCCTTCTCCTGGATGGGACGTATCAATATAATTAAAATGAACATCCTTCCCATGTTCCTGTACATATTTCAAACTCTTCCCATAAAGGTAGTTAGCTCGTTTTTCAAGAATCTCTCTGCTAAAATATTCAGCTTTATTTGGCACAAAAGGGCCCCCAAACTCAGCAGATCACAACTGGCAAGATCAAAGCTGGCAGGCGGGCTGGAGGTACCCAATTTTTTTCATTACCATCTAGGGGCCCATTTAACTAGAGTGGTTGATTGGTGCGGCAATGGTAGAACCAAACAATGGATGAAGTTGGAGTAATGCTCATCACCCTTTCTATTGAGTTCATTACCATGGCTACAAGTCTCAACTGCCCCCTATCTTAAAACACATCCCACATTGGGATATACGTGGGAACTTTGCTCCCGATACCTCCACAAATTAGACCTCTCACCCTCTCCATCCCTGCTTCTCCCTTTACTAGGAAACCAAGTCTTCGCATCAGAAATGGAGGACCACATTTTCACTAACTTACTTGCTAGAGGGATCTCCAGAGCTCTTAATTTCCTTACCTCGCAAAAATGGGTTGGTAGTACGGAGTTGACTTCAACATCTTTGGACTTTGGATTGGACTACTGGAGGGCGGCACAGCTCTCCCACTATCTCAGATCCCTTGCTACTCTGGAATTGTTTAACAGACCTACTACACCATTTGAACATCTGTGCATGGGTGTTGGGGGTGTCCCTCATGCCCTATCTATACTTTATATCCTCCCTCAAGATTCCCACCCACAATGTTCATCATCCTACTTTATGGAATGGGAAAAAGACTTGGGGGTTTCTTTGACCGGGGACCAGGGACTGCAAATCCTGAAATGGACTCATAAAACATCCATTAGCAATAGGTTCCAGGAATCTAACTTTAACATTTCATCCAGATAGTACCTCACCCCTGAAAGATTACACAAACGTATGCCTGAAGTGTCAGATCGCTGCTGGCGATGCCAGTCGGCACTTGGATCCTTCTTACACATATTTTGGGAATGCCCCATTATCAAGCCTTTCTGGTCCTCGGTCAGAGACATTGCCGAACACATGACGGACTGCCGGATCTCGGAGGGTCCTGCGTTCTTTCTTCTTCAATACAACCCTTTCTCAGACAAAATGTACAAGAACTCGGTGCTCAGACACTTGGTGGTGGCTGCAAACTCCTGTATAGCGGCCTACTGGAAGAAGTTGGATCCACCTCCCATTCAGCTATGGCTGCGAAGGGTCAATGAGATTCATCATATGGAAGACCTGACCTCCTGTTTAAGAGGATGGAAAAGAAAATTTGTTAACACTTGGTTTTACTGGTCCCAGTTTCTTACATCAGTGGAGTATGTTCGCTACCTGGGCACACAGTGATCATTCAGTACACATAACCTCTTTTAGGGACTTGCCGGACAATCCTGAGATTGGTGAAGGTTTGGATGTCTGAGACCCCGCTGAACACAGTTTCTGGTACACTTGACTCTGTTACCTCCCACTACAGTGTGCCCGCTCGATGTATTTTTAGAACATCAAATTTGACTACCCAAATTGTATTGAGGCACAGTAATTCTTGCCCACCTGAAAATAATCGAATCAGTTGACAATATTACAGGGAGGGGACAGGGCTCTTCCGGGCTACTTTGACACTTATCCTTGTAGGGGAGGATAAAACGACCCAGCCTGAATATTCAGGGCTGTGGACTCATTTTTGTTGTTACCTTAGTACTACTCTTCCTCTCACAGATGGCCGTCTTGTGAACGGGTCAAGTACCTGGAAACGACTTTCCACCAACTATTGTATATGCGGAATACCTCTGCTTTCTAGTGAAGCTTTGTTGACCTTTTCTTCTTGGACACGATGCAATATACCATTTTGTACAGTTTATACAATTTATAATGTTTCCTGCACTGTTATATATTTTTATATATTTTGTACTTTTTTATAATTTGTATTGTCAATTTTCCAATGTCATTGCTGTACTGCCCCCCCTCCCCTGTTTTCCACCTCCCCTTTTCTTTTACCCCTTCCCCCTTTCCGATTGTTGTAAAACCTTTAAAAATAAAAATAAAAAATGATGAAAATAAATATATTAACATGGCAATAAAGCCATGCTTTTAATAGAGAGGTCAGCATAATATGCATCTAACTATTAGTACAAAAAACAGAAGATGGGCATATTTGCTCCTGCCTACACTTTAGAAATCAATGAAAAAGTGAATTTTTACTGTTTGAAGTAGAGTTGTGGCAATAGAAATTTCCAGGCATTAACTCTTTTAAAGCTCAGAACTATCTTTAACTTTGCACAATTAATGTCCGACAAATATTGCATTTGATCCAAATTGCATGGATGCCAACTTCTATTTTTCTTGATGTTTTAAATTGAGGACAACAAACATAGATACAAAAAATCATCTGAGAACAAAAATTCAGAAACCATAACACATAAATCTAAGTAAAGAAAACAACAAGGAAAACTTGAAATTCTAGTTGTCTGGGTACAATTTTCAGCAATTGTCACTTTACACATGTTTTAGGACTGTCACTGCATGTGGTGCTGATCATATGAATCATAACATAAGCATATATAAATGTGTGCAAATACATAGGTGATAATAGAATATTCATGTTTATTTCAATGTTTTCTCCCCATTCAATGTAGCATGTTATAGCTGACTTACGCTGAACGCATGAATTGTAGAATAAGCTTCCCTTCCAATGCCACCTGCTCACCGAAGAATGTACAGTGAATATTCCTCGTATAATGATTTCTCCATCCTGAGAATACTTATACTCAAATGTATAATTCCTCATTGTGATATCACGTTGGTGAGCAGAGTTCTCTGTGTCAGATGTTTGGGGTGTCAAACACAAAGCCAACATCCAGAATATTCGTATAGATCCTTGCAGACATGTGGCAGAGTCTCTGATAGATATGGCTCCATTCTTTTTCTTCCTTCAAAAATCTTTTTGCTGTCTGACACAAATAATCCTGACACTGATTTTAGGGCTCAGGTAAACAATGTGATAGTGTCAGGTTTATAAAGGATAAAATTGCAGGACTTTGAAAAAAGACAGAATAAAATGGACAAAATCCACCAGGACTGTTTCTATGAAATCTCACAATTATCTTACACTAATACACATTCAACACATCTGATTTTAACACATGTGACTTTATTCACAATATTATAGTGAAAAAAAAAGCTTTATTTAAACTATAAACAGTTAAGGATAGTCAGGGCTGATAAGAATATGAAACCATGTACCAATGGCCAAGAAACTTTAGAATGATCTGATTTATTGCAGCAGTTATGTGAGGCCTAGGAAGCTTAAGTGACCCTCATGAAAAAATTCCGAAAGATAGACTAGAAAGGAAGGCTGAGAAAGATTTTTTAACAAAAGGTTTAGCCATAGTTGGGTGTTATCTACAGATTGTAAATTTTATTTTTATTTTTCTACAACCAAAAAACATATCTGCATGAGTGGACCTGGAAGCCATCTCCCTTAGAATACATAAACTGCTGTTATCAATGGTTCCCGGGTGCTGTAATTTCAGCTTCTCAATATATTGGCCACCCAGTTTGCCTTACAGATAAAACATTTTGTAAGTCCAAGCATAGACATGATCACTCAAATTCCACTCCACTCATTGGACCCTATAGAAAGAGAAATAAAGGTTCAGTTTATTTACAAGTCACCGGTAATGAAAATAACAAGAAAGTCACAATGAGCAAACGTAAAACACCACATACAACTTAACAACTTAACTAATCAACCAATCTAACTAATATATACAGACAGGATATTTACATTGATATACACCAAGTGGAACAGGTAATTTAGGATCACTAGACAGGTCAAATAACACAAAACCAAATACCAGGAACCTTGTTCTTGACATAAAACAGTTATAGCAATAGGGATTAATTTTACCCTGTACCCATGGTGAGTCATAATACCAAATTTTTTTTTTTTATGAGATCCTGTTTCAATTTCTGCCTTGGATGCAGGATAACAAATTACTGGATGTTAGTACTCTGCTTTGGGACCTACATGGGATCTCTGCAAAAAGTTCTTCCCATGATCTGATGTTTTGCCTTCTCTTTATCCCCATTACAAGTCCTAAGACTTCCATTCTTTTCTCCAATAAACATTTTTGAAACTATCTGCTACTGGTCAAAACAGTGCAATACTCTATGAAATTTCTGGGAAATGGGTACAATACCAGATCACAATTCCTCTTTTGGCCCATTCTAGTTAGAATCTTAAAGAGAGGTCCAATTATTTAATTTCTTGCAATCTCTTAGTGGATGCATTTTTGTCCCCTCACATCTTTTCAGCTTTCTTTTTTTGAGTAAAGAAAATACCAGACACACTCCTATTTCTACAGTATTCTCAACTCTTCTCCAAAGGATTTTAGACCTGCTTTTCTACACTTCCAGAAGGGTGACCTGGATCCTGCCTCCTCAGACAGGAAGCATGGGATCCGCTGGGGTTACGGAGTCTTGCCCAGGTCACCCAGCAATGGAACACTAGCCCTTAGAGACTTGTCCCCATTCATCAACATTCATTCATAAACTTTAGTGCTCTGTATTCTTAGATAGAGAAACTCTATCTAAGAATACATAGTAAAAAAAACAGCATGGCAACAGCAATTGCTGTTGCAGCGCTGTTCTATGTATTCTTAGATAGAGTTTCACTATCTAAGAATACAGGGCATTACAGGTGATGAATGGGGACTATTCCCCATAAGTCCCTATTCATCCCCTGAAGTGCCCACAGATCGTAGTGAAATCTCTAAAGTCCTCACACGTGTAGCCACTATTTCAGGAAACATTTGGATTTGGAGCGAATTGATTTTTTCCTGAAATTTGGACCGAATTCCACTTTGTCGCTTCAATTTGCTCATCTCTAACAGTAAAATCCACACATTTTGTGAATGATATTTTATTATTTTTGAACAATCCCAAGGAGAGATTTACATACAGTGCCACATCATGGAACGTGGAACCTTTTTCAGGTTTTTAAATAAATTACTCAAAAAGCAAGATTCTGTTTTAAAGGCACAAATGTCAGCTGAATTAAAGAGATGGATCTCAATGTTCGGGCTGAAGGTAGCGACACACTATATCATCTATGTAGGTATTAAAGTTACTAGAGAGGCAATGTGTAATCTTAACTATGCTCCTCTGATTACTAAAAAAATGAAGTTGAGTTGAAATAATTTTTTGAAATTTTATTTCTTTTCTATGGCAAAACAAACCACCACCAATAGCTAGACATACATTACATTTGCCTAAAGTAAATATGGGACTTAACATTTCTAGACATCAAAAAGTATAATCTGGCCTGTTTAATTCGCTAGGAATCGGAGGCATAACTGTAAGGAACTTACCCGTCCTGCGAGCCCGCGGTGTCCCTGGGGATCCCACCCACAGAGGGAGACGCCGCTGTAGCAGGAAGCATGGCCGAGGGTGCTGCTCTACTCGCAGCTTGTCTCTCTCTGCAGGCGGAGGGGTCCGTCCTGGCCAAACTACTGTTCAGCCAGGCAGCATCCCTTCAGATGTGGTTACTGAAACTCCTGCTCTCAGCACTCCTTTGCATGGTTAAATGTTCATCTTCCCACGTTACAAATGCTGATAAATATTCTTAATAAATTATTGATCAAACAAAACATTGAAGCTATCCAGCACCCTGACACTTACACTTCTTGTTTTTTCATGATTTGGATGCCCTGCCTCCAATCTACTTTAACCCCCATATTTCTTGATATGATATAAGGATGCTAGGAGGCTCTTCAATTTTTTCTCTAATATCTCAGGTGCAATGATTGGTATCTGTCTAGATCAAGGGTGCTCAACCTACGGCCCGCAGGCCATATCCGGCTCTCGGAGCAGTCAGATCTGGCCCTTTGCTCAGTTCCTCTCTGCTCTTTCTGCTTGCATTGTTTCAATATCAAGATTGTGCTTCTTGAAGAGGGAGCTTCCTGAGCAGCAGCAGGATGAGAGCTGTGTCTGTGTCCATGCAGCCGTCATTATCCCCATGTATAAACCATCATATCTCCTTTACTGAATATCATAGAAATGTGAAATTTTCAGAGTACAAAGGGGACCATGAGAGCTCTTATGAAACTTAATTTAATTTCCCTAAACATAACACCTTTCCAGATACAGGGTCAAAAGCGTAGGGTCACCTAATACCAGTGAGGGATATTTTCACATTAAGGGGGCTATTTCAAGACCAGGATCCCCAAATTAAGTTTGCATGTTGGGCTCTCATGGTAATGAGCATTATGGAACTACCAATTCTCTGTGTGCTGTGGTGCCCCGTGAAGGTTACAAAACTTCAAGTCTGCGTTCAGACTGGCGGTGAGGTTGTGGTGCTGTTACTCCTTCCTCATGCCATGGAACGGTGGCTCGGGGGAGATACTCAGTACCACACCCTGCCACCTGGAGTCAAGTCTGCAGACGCTGCGGTGTGAGGGACCGAGCTGCTGATAGAGTGTCTGTTTCACATAACTGGACACTTACCTTCTGTAAACCCCAATTTCTCTGGAACAATGGCAACTGGAAATGTGGAAGCCAGTTAGAAACCCTTTTTGCCCCCCCCCTTCCCCATTAAAATGTTATACCCATTGTATAAACCTACCCTCCCAAACAAAGCTATCTCAAACATAGCTATCCCTACTTTTTATGAACCTCAAGTTCTCTTCAAGAAAAGGGTAATGTAAGAGCAAGTGCAAGATTCTTGTGGCTAACTCCTCATAAAATGTCGTCACTATGGCGCCATCACAAAGATACAAAAACAATACCTGTCATACCGTGCTACCCAGTCAAACATACATACCTGGGCACTTACTTCTGTGCACCTCAATTTCACTTTAACAGTAGGAAGCGGAAATGTATGATAAGTGGGGGACTCTTGTGGCTACCCTTCCCCAACAAAATTTTTTATCATTCCTACCATACCATGGCGCCCTGTCACATAAATGTCCTAATGCTACCCTGTCAATCATAGCTGGCCACCTTCATCGAACCCTAAAGTGGAGATGTAATACCTGAGGATGTAGTAGTAAGAACATTACACACCTTGGCTATATGTCACATGAATTGAAATTATATGGAATTGTTCATTGCATTGATTTTGGGGTACAAGGAAGGTTAGCGGGCCACCTATAACTGACAGGACGCAATGTATGGTATTGTAGTTTCTGCTCTTTGGTACAGATTTGGTGAGCGGGGAGCAATATATGAACGGCCATCACTGTATGATAGATTTAGATTTGTATTTTTCATTAATAAAATGTTGCATAAAAAAATGAGTATCAAATGGTGAATGCAGAACTTCTTTATTTGTCATCTTTATTTGTCACCGTAACTAGAAACATTTCAAATTAAATTTCAAAACTAAAACTTTTCTAATTTTAAACATACATTTTTAATGTTTGTTTGCATTGTGGGCCACAAGTTTATCCCAATGACAACAGCAGCCCCCAGATGAAAAAAGGTTGGGCACCACTGATCTGGATCTTGGACTCCAGGTTTTAATTTTATAACTAACACGTATACAAATAGTGTAATGTTTGTTTTTCTTGTAGTTATTATTTATGGTTTCATGGTTTATTACCCTATTTCATAACACCTTGTTTCCCCCTTTTTCCATTTCTCTCCAGTTATCTCCCAATCAAAAAAAAATTAGACATATTTATTGTATATACTAAGTTTATTCTGTAACAGGACGGATAATGTAACAATGCTATATAGATATCTTTTTATATAATTTACTCAGGATTATGCATGCATTGACATAGTTTGTATTATATGTTATTATGTCTTTATTACGGCCATCTCAATAAAAATTATACTTAAAAAGAACAAGACCACAACAAAAAGAAAAAAGTTGGGGGAAATGCAATGAATGTAAATGGATTTACAAGGAAGGGGATAAAGTATTAAATTACTATTTGGTGTTCAATTCCAGGGCAACAACTATTTAACTTGTAAATCCCATGGGGTCATAGGTGTGGCAATACTTGTGGCTGTTATGTAAGAAAAATAAAGATAATTTTGAAAAGAATTAATATAGCAACATATTTATTTAATAAGAAATGGTAAGATTACTACCTAATTGAGACAAAATTATACTGTAAATTCTTGAAAATATTTGGCAATGATACTCAATATGAAATTATAATATAATTTCACTGCAAAAACAGACAGAGTGGATATTTAGGCAGAAAACCACCACCTATCCAGGCCCTATCAAAATAATACATTTAAAACATTTAAAATTATTATTTGATTGCTTTAGATATTTTTCTCCTTTATTCCCTTTCCTTAGGGGGTTTAGATACATTAGTGCACATGCTGTACATTAACACTGAAAATAATAACTGAGTATCATAAATTTTAAATTGATAAAGAATGATTTGACATCTGCATCAATGAGTAAGAAAAGCTGTAATCACAACTATGTAAGTGGCTCAAATGATATTATCAAATGAGATTGTGTTCATAAGAATTGTATTTGATATTATGAAGTACCATGAATTATAAATAATTCATAATTGTCTAGATATGTTACAAATCATCATATTACTTTTCTTATGCATTATTATGAATTTCTAATAATTTATATTTTACTGTCATCTTTGTAATTCATATTAATTTTCCTAATTTGTAATCTTTGTACTTCATAGTGAATAATTTGGCCACAATTTGATTTGCAGATGCATACGGCATTGATATATGTACAATATCAATTACATGGATGAATTTATAAAGGGAAATTGAGTAGAATTTATAGTTTAACCTTTAAAGATCATTTCAGCTTCAGTTCATAGGCAGAGGAATCTATTGGTCTTTTGAAAGCTTGTGTGCCAAGTTTACCCACAAGCCGCATAAACCTGGCTATCCCATGTAATTCTGTGCTGAGTTAAATATGTAGGGAGTATGAAATCAGCTTAAAAGCATTAGATGAGTTAGAAAGTTATCAATATATATTTAATTGTTATTTAATTTATGTAATGGTTAATGATAAATTAATATACTATATATTTTTGTTTGGTATTATTTTTCACTTATCAATTTATTTGGGGCATTTAAACATGTTGAAAATTTATAACATTTCTTGCAAAAGTTTTTTTTTAATTATTATCATGATTTGAACACAATTTAGTTGTTGGTAAGTGATGATCATAGGCTGAAATGAAAAAAACTATAATAAATTGATGGGTAAAGTATTTGTTATAGATGTAAACTTTGAGTTTGGGTGGAGACATCTGGCTCCTGGTTAAAGCTGGGCACCTTGGCTGCCTATCCTGATTACCCTGCTTATTGTTTTAATCAATAGAGATGTCTGCTAAATTTTAAATATGAATATCTTCTGCTTGGGTGCTCACTGTGTAGACCAATGGAAAGGTTTGCTGGATTTCATATGTGAAAATTTATGAAGCTATTATGTTAGTTTATATGATAAGATGTGTCTAACTGAGTCACTGTAGTTCTTTAAAGTTATGGTAAAAAATGTCCCCATCAAAAAGCTCTTCTAAAGAAGCAGAGGAAGAACTATTGAGGAGCTTTGATAAATGTGTTTATATATAAATACAGATACTGTATGCTGTATATATGTTAAAAATTTCAAATAAATTGTGTTTTTTTGAACATCATGTGGTATTACCGTATATGATCAAGTGTAAGTCTTTTTTTGCATGGAAATTTATTTTACATTGTAGGTCTATAATTCTTAGGCATAACTCACCGATTTACCAAATCTCAATTTGTCCAATATTTATAATGTGTAGCCTGTGTAACTCCGACGTACCCCTGCCGTCTTTCCTGCTTTTTCGGCCAGCGTATTTCCACCCCAGCCTGATGACATTGTCATTAGTGTTGATGTTGGAACTCGGGTTGTCCCTATATTCGACCCGAATATGGCTGTTCGAATTCGGGTAGACCCGACCCGAAAAACACGGGATTCAATTTTTATTTTTCTTAAATTATTTATTTCGTATGTGTTTTTTTATTTTAAACTTGCTCTTTTTTATTTCTTACAGGTTATCCGACAATGACATTATGAATCATAATGTCATTGCGGAATTCCTGGACCGTGGGAAGCAGGTGCCTTCAATTAGCTGTAACCGCGGGCAATACGAGGGCAATAGAGGTTGAATGGAGATACTATCTCCATTCATACCTCTACTGCTCTGTGAGAAATTGGAAACCCTGATGACAGCTCAAGCATCATCAGGATTTCCCTTTCCTCAGCAACTCAGGGAGCAGAGCAATCAGCGGAGCTTTACTATGCTGACAGCTCTGCTCCACTGATCGTGGAGCGATCAAGGGAGCAGAGCTGTCAGCATAGTAAAGTTCTGCTGATTGCTCTGCTCCCTGATTGGCTGAGGAAAGGGAAATCCTAATGATGCTTGAGCTATCATCAGGATTTCCTATTTCTCAGCCAATCACAGAGCACTAGGGATGAATGGGCACAGGTCTCCCCATTAATCTTTAGTGGTGAATGGCTGAGAAATATAGAACCTCAGCCAGACCACTATGGGTGAATGGAGAGGCTTGTCCTCATTTAACCCCTAGTGCCCTGCAATCCCTCACTGTCAGGAGGATTTCCAGGTTCATTGCAACCCTGGAAATCATCCTGTCATTGGGATAGCCTGTAAAAAAAAAACACCTGTTTGGCAGCTGTAGAAGCTCTACACAGTGCTGAAAAAAACTGATTTTTTCCTCCCATTGACTTTATTGGTGTTTGAATTTGAAATTCGACCACCCGAATAATTTTGCTGCATTCGAGCGAATAGCTGCCGAATCGAATAGTGAGCTATTCTACCAAAACTAATTGTCATCAGTGACATTGTCATCAGGGGACGGAAACCGCTTGAGTCAGCTGCCGGATTGGGTGCTTCTCTGGAGGGACCCATGCACCTGACTGGAGTATAAGCCGAGGGTGACTTTTTTAGCACATTTTGGGTGCTGAAAAAGTCAGCTTATACTCGGGTATATTTGGTAATTGGGGAGCCTGTGTAAGCTTATTCCTGTTGGAACAATAAATTACGTTTTGTTGGATTGATTATTAAAGAAGGCTTTTTTTATTTTATTTCAGAAGGAATGTATTACATTTCATAGCTGGCTGCTTTTATTTTGAATTTGCCATGGTTGGTTCTCATTTGCCATGGGCTGGGATTGATCCTGATGCTATTTCTTTTTAGAATGCTGCTGCCACAACCCTGCTGTTTGAACACATGGTGGTCCAAAATAAGCATCTCAAATCATATTTATATGAATTCAGCCAAGGCAACAGAAGTGCAACCAGGGACAAGCTTTCTTAGCAACGACAGTAACTCCAACCAGGTGGACGGAGCTCATGGTATTCTTTATGAAGGACAGCCGGTGTTTGAATGAATCTTTGTAGACTCCTGTTTAATCTTTTCTGGATAAAAAAGATTAATTAAAAAAAAAGAACAATACTATCAAATTTTTTAAATATTTTGTTTTGTAATTATTTCTTTGGATTATTTAACCCTTCAGGTAAAGGAGGAAGTCGTAATGTGTACCCCTGTACATATTCTGCCGGAGTGCCCTCCCAAATAAATTTCCAGATCTTAAGAAGACCCCCAATACACAGAGGTTACTTTGTCAGGATAAGGCTATCACCCCCAGCAATGGACCTTTCCAGCATTGGTGTTATCTACAAAGCTCCCAAGCTCAATAAAGATCCTGGTTTTAACTATAGGGGAACTAATTTTTACTTCATAAATTAAAAAATAAATAAACACCACATATTAAACACATTCTTCAACCATGATATACATGTTGCCACTATTTACATTGCCTTTCGTTAAACTTTACCTGTCTTCCCAGCCTATTGCAATAAACTAGTTTTTTAAAGCTCTCCAAGACTGGAGAGGACAGATTATCATGAGAGAAACTGGGGATTTCTTAAAATCATTCCCAACTACTTGCAACATATTTTCATTGACCAAATCAATTCCATCTTTGTTGGGTCACCCAGGTTCTCCCAAAAAGGTACATCTTTTGCAGTCAAGGAGGGCATTATTAAATCAGGCCCAATGTGTAAAAGTTTCACATACTGCAAGCATTGGGATGCTAATGAGTTACCTTCCCAAGCTAAATGATAACTTGTTTGCTAAATAAACATCATTTGTTTCCAGTGCATAAAAAGGTGTTTCCATCAAAGAAACTCCCTAATACCGGTCTTTTTGGTCATGATTGGGAATTACAGTATGGGTCGCTAAGGGTGCAGACCAGTATGAGTAGACCCATCTCCCCTTGTTATCCTTTCTTTCTCCTTTTCCATTTGCAATCCCATATTCATCTTCATATTATTATTAAAATTATTATTATTAAACAGGATTTATATAGAGCCAACATATTACGCAGCGCTGTACATTAAATAAGGATTACAAATGCCCGACTAATACAGACAGTGATACAGGAGGAGAGAACCCTGCCCCGAAGAGCTTACAATCTAGTTATCATATACCTCAGCACTCCTTGCCCCGTGCAAGGAATTACTTCCACATTCCACCCTCCGCCTCCTTTTCCTTCCTGGGCTGATTGTTTCTCCCTTTCCCTTTCTCTCGCCCCAGTGTTTTTTTCCATGAGTTGTCCTGGGATGATAAATAATTTACAATATATATATATATATATATATATATATATATATATATATAATATGACCTGTTTAATGCCTTAAACATTTAAAGCCACTTGTTGGTACTATCTTGAAGTCTCACAAAAACCAGCAAGGATGGGTGGTATAAATCTACTGTTTACATGTTTATTAGAGATATTAAGAGTGTCTAGTGCAATATTTATGTTTTTCATGAATATCACCTCAATCTTATTCGGTCCATAAAATACTCTACAATATCCCACATTTCTTCCCTTTCTCTCCCCTCCCTGGCCCCTGTTCAGCTGTATTTTGTATTTTACATTTTTCTACAGCTATTGTTGTTACAGTGTAATAAGTTCAGTCACAACATGTTCCTGTTGATTTTGTACTGTATTTATTTTATTGTTATTTTATTTATCTGTTGCAAAATTGCAAAACTTTACTAAAAAAAAAGATTGAGACAAAAAAATTTGTTTTCAGTTGTGAAATGCTCCCCATGATGGTCTCAGAGGTCCCCTAGATATTCACAGGAAAAAAAAATTAAGTCAAAATTCTCCTTAAATTGTTTCTTTTAAAATTTGACTTGATTTAATTTGACCTTGAAAGCAAATTTTCCAATAAAAGTTTACCAGGTCAGATATTCTGTTCTCATCTCTAAGCCTTACCTTGTTTGTTTAAACAGACTTTTTTTATACTTTTTTTGAAATGATACAAACTGTAATATGTGTTAAAAATACCTTAATGTAAACTGGTTTTAGATTTTATGGAAAACTGTGTCTGGTGGGCTTTGTCCTTTTTCTTCTTCTTTTTTTAAGCTCTATAATATTTATATTCCATTGTATCAGTGAAAAATAACAATGTTATCCTTTATAAACCTGACACTGTCACATCTTCAGCCTGTACTCTCAAATCACTGATCAGGATTGTGTGTGTCTGTCAGCAATGAGATGGTTGCAGGAAGAAAAACAATTCCATCAAGTCTATCAGAGATCCTGCCTTGCTGTTTTCCACCATGTATTAAGAGTATTCTGGCTGCTGGCTTTTTATTGGCACTGAGCACATCTGACACACACAGCTCTGCTCACCAATGTGATATCACAATGAGGGATTATACATTTGAGTATAAGTATTCTCAAGAAGGAGACATCATTATAGGAGGAATATTCACTGTGCATTCTGCAGTGCACATGTGGAATTGGGAAGGAATTCCATTCGTCAATTTCATGTGTTCAGCGTATGTCAGTTATAAAATGCAATGATTCAAAAATGAAGAGAAAACTTATGTTCATTGTTAGGGCTTATATACACTTTAATTTTGTATGAATTTAATTGCTTTCTTGTGTCATTGGTCTTATATATTACATTTACTAAGAATTTAAAGAAGTGATTGAATGTTTTACATTTACATTACATTATATTATATTTAATGTCTTTCCATAACTCGGTTCAGTACCTCTCTGATTTCCCTTAACATTCATCAACATTAGCAAATGTTTTCCAACTGTACAGGATTTAGGGGAGGGTTTTGGATGGCAAATATATTTACTCCTTCTCTAGGTCCTTATAAAAACAGGTTGCCTACTGCGGGGAAAGTTTGCTTGGCGACCTCTGGTTGTTCTGCTCTTGGGTGGTTTCTTACAGGGTCCAAATTGTGGGATAGGAGGAATAAGAGGCAAGTAACTAAGTAGTCCTTCCTATCTCACTTTCGTACAGGCTTGGGTTTTAAAATGACCTGACAAGTGTGTCTGGAAAAATTGGGAGCAGGGTGTATCTTAGTCTAGGAGTACAGAGAGGGGCTGAAAGCAGCAATATGAGGAAGCTCCATGTTGTTTGGATGAAAGAATTATATGGCAACCTCTTGCTGCTTGTGAGTAGCAGGTGCCCTCCTCAAGTAGCTGCTTTGGTGGCAGGACTGTTGAATTGCTAACTTCACAGAACTTACTGCTAATGTAAGCTGTTTTGTTTTGCTGTCTACTGAAAAGAAGTGATTTTGTGTTTATTTCTGCTGTGAAGCCCCTTTGTCTAATATTGTGCAGGATCCCATAACTTTAACAATAACTATAACTATACAAATATTTGGTTTCAATGATTTACCTTTACATGACCATATGTGTGCACATTATAGTCAATTTTGCTTTACATGATTTTCTCCCAGGCCTCCTACTGCCCCATCAATGCCAAATATTAAACTAACTCTCTTGTTTTGTTCTTCCTGGGATATCATGTGTATGATTCTTGTGGAGATGTGAAGAAAGCTACAAAAGATGTTCTACAAATCTTGTCTGGACATACAAAGGAAGCTCCAAATTATTCCTGTATGGAGCGGGATAACGTGGCTGGTTTCATCGGAGACCTCAAATCAGATACCACTCTCCAAATGGCTCAGCTGTTGTATCTGTATGGTTACACCCAGGTAAGAGCCCCAAATACCAATTTATCATTACCATGTGTAGCTATTATCATGTATCTTCTAAGAGCTTCTTTATTTACACAGTACCCAGGAGACATAACAATAGCAAACAATGGGGTTCATACTATTGATATACAGTTTTTTACCCAATAGTAGTCAATAAAATATCTTGTTGTTGACCATGAGGATAGTTTGGTCTTGGTGGGGCATTTTGGGACACTGAAGGACAATCAATTGATAAGTGGTCCAAGATAACCAGAACTAGTGTCCCCTATGATTGCCTGTAATATTGTGCAGTTTGTGCAACTTCTCAAATGAATGACCTAATGGGCCTGATTTATTAAAGCTCTCCAAGGATGGAGAGGACACATTTTTATCAATGAAGCTGGGTTATCCACCAAACCTGGAATGAATCTGGTCCAGGAATCAAAACATTTGCTAGCAAATGATTTTGAAGAAATACATTCCAGGTTAGCTGGATCACCTATCTTTCCATCCTTGGAGATCTTTAATAAATCAGGCCCAATATGTCAGATGTTTATGTTTGGGAGCCTCTACGTAGTACTTGACTAGAATATTAAAAAAAATGCTGCAATAACTGAAACATATACATAAGATAAAGAAAAAGGTAAGACTTGTACAGCCCCTTAAATATGTTAAATTCCACCTCTAAGAGTAAAACATACATAGAACAAAAAATCAAAAGCCCAAACCAGGTATATAAGTTTAGGATAAGAGAGGAGTTTTTAGGTACAAGTTTCATGAAAATCGACACAATTTAAATTAGTGACAACAAAAACATTCAAGGCTATGGTATACATCCCCAGGGAAAATCTAGGAATCTGATAGCTTCTACTAGGCACTAGGATAACATTGGAATTGTTAAGGAATAGCTCATACCAGGGCATTGCTGGTTTAAAAAAAAAACAAAGGGGGGGGGGGGACTTAGATAATTGTGTTTATCAGTCATCAGGGGGAGTAATCACTTTTGACATACAATGCCCAAAACAAAACTCTGAATTTCAGCTTTGAAGCTGCTAATTCCAAGCCTAAAGTCAGAACTAGGAACATGGGTTCTGAGCTAAAATTTGGAACTCCAAATCTCATGAATTCCGAGTGATCATCCCTTCTAACTTCTTTAGAGCTGGACCTAAAATTAAAGCCTACATCAATTTTCCAATGTCTGGGGTCAATTTTATCTACTGTAGGAGATAATGTTAATAAAGTAAACAGTTACAGAGTAATTGTTCATGAATTGTCAGTAGTATTTGGTGTTGCCATAGAAGTGTTGAGTATCCTCGGCCTGCTGTTTGGAGTCCCGTGTAAAATCGCTGCCATCTTTTTTAAACCAATGGAGAGCCCATCCATAAAGGTGATAAAGCCCAGGAAAAACACCTGGGGATATTTGATGAGACATCTTTCGGGCTTGGCATATAGGCCATTTTTCCTGAGGTGTTGCAAGATATGACATTGCCGTATAGATGAGTTGGACAAAAAAAAAAATACATCTTGATATCTTGATTTACTAATAGAGAAAAACAACACTGAGAAAGTGCTCGATTCACAAGGGCATTTTGGAGTCTGAATCACATCATAGGACATAATGAACATCCTGTTTGATAAACTCTGTCTTCCAAGTGTTTCCCTTTTTGATGCAGATAAAGTGGTAGGTGCCACACAGGTCCAGTTTTATGAAAGTATTTTATACTTTCAAGGTTCTATCTATGTATTTTTGCATTGCCTTGATTTCTTAATTGTCTGGCCAATCAGATGGGAAGGGAAAGTGAAAAGAATAGTCCAGCATTCCCCCTCCAAGCATACTGGCCATTGTAGTTTACAACCACAGTCCTTTTTTATTCACAATAGATACAATTACCTTTATTCTGTTGATGCTGTTTTTTTTTTCAAGGAGAGTAATGAGCAACCAACTTGCATAAGCACTTTGAGGGGAGAAGCAACAAGGAACAAGAGGAACAAAGAAAAGGAACAAAAGGACTCTTAAAATAAGGAGCCAGTCACTGCTATTGAGACCTCTCTGGGGGGTGGTCCTGGAAACAAATGTCAATATATGTCTCTATGACCAATGAGTTCTGGTCATTAGGAGATAGGGGAAGCTCAAAGACAGCAAATTCATATTTAATGCATCTGATTGCTTTTCCAGAAGGTATCTGTGATAGCCCCAGTAAGGCAGGCAAATTTAGTTACAAAGGTGCAAACTGAACCCACATTTCAAGATAGTTTCAAAAGGGCACAAACAGTACATTAGGCAAAGGCCATCTCAACAAAAAGTCCTCTAAGAAGACTCAGGAAGACTTTGATGATGTTGATAGTTGAGTCCTGTCACTAACGGTATGGAAACATCCAATGCAATGCCTCTCTGGAAAGCAGGTAAACTAGAGAAGCCACTTTAGTATGATCTATTGAGATGTTCTGTGACTAAAATTTAGATTAAATATTGCACTGGTTACCCACACCTCATGGGAAGCAGTGTAGAGTGGAAGCTGCTGGAGTAGCAGTAGGCAGTGCTGGAGCATACTGTCACCAACTTGACTTAGTTGCAGCTCTGTTTATTAGAGCACCCCTTTAGAAGTGGCAGACTCCCAGGTTGCACTCCCTAGACACAATAGCCCCAATTAATTAAGGTGGCCCAGATCCATTCCAGGTTTGCTGGATCACCCAGCTTTACTAATAAAAGTGTACCCTCTTTAGCCTTTTGAGAGCTTTATTAAATCCGGCCCAATGAAACATGTAGTAGTAAAGTAAAGCACTAGAACAGCAGACAATATCAGGATCAAGCGCAAGCCCAATGTCAGTACAGACAGCAAAAAGTAGACATGAACCGGCCAAAGTTGGTATAGAAAAGGTAGAAGTAATTATATGGAAACATAGGTGTACAGGGGCTTATTGCTGCACACTATATCACTGGCTTCATTGTAGAATCGTGGGTCACGGGAGGCACTGGAAACATTCTAAGAAGTTCTGGAGTCACAGGAGGCATTTAGGCCAGAGGAGGCATTGCAGACACATGGAGCATTTGGGGTCACAGGTAGCAGTTACTGAGGTCACATGCAAAAGCAGAAAAGGTCACGGCGTTGGCAAAGCATAGCTTAAATGCCAAGCAGTGTATTGTTACAGCTTTATTGTGTGTAACAATCAGGAGGATTGTGTGGCGCTGCATTACTAACTGCAACCTAAAAGGACTGAAAGACACACATCAGAGTGGGAGCCCAGGTCTGGAATTTGGAAGAAGCATGGAACTTAGGAGCAACAAAAAGTGTGACTGATGAATAATGGCACACTATCTGCAAAATTAAATTCCTAGAAAATTGTTACACCCCTCCTATACATTACAGCAATGCATTGTAGAAGGAGCTTGAAGATCATAAGAATAGGAGTGCTTCTTTTTATAGCATTTCGAAATTAATTTGTTCATATCTATGTATTAGAAATACAGGACATGATTGGCTTTAGCTAATATTTAAGGTAATATTTTAGTAAAAGTGTAAAAGTGGGGTTGGGTCTTGGATAACATGGGAAATAGATTGAATGGTAATGGTCAACAGACCAAAGTTTTCTTACAGCAAAAAAAAGGACTGTATGAAAAATCTTGGAATTCAAGTGAGTACAAAATTTGGTTTTCTAAGTTTACTTTAAAATGGGCAATTTTTTTTATCTTTCTTTTTTTGTCTGGGGTTTTTCTCTAATCAACTTTTGATCTTTTTTTTGTAGATCAGTTATGGAGCTGGAGATAGTTTACTAAGTGATAGAAAGATGTATCCCAATGTTTTCCGGACAGTTCCAGATAATGAAATGCAATATGTGGCCATAGTGAAATTATTGAAAAAGTTGAAGTGGAATTGGGTTGGGATCATTACATCGGATGATGAATATGGAGAACGGGAGATCCAACAACTCAGCAAACATTTAACTGATCATGGAATTTGTATTGAATTCAAGATTTTGGTGTCTATAAGTAATTATAAGAAAATTCTTCCAGAGCTGCAAACCTCAACTTCTGAAGTTCTAATTATCTGTGGTACTGTTAGCAGAACTTTTTATAATTTTTTGATCAGAACAGTCCCTTATCATGTCAATAAAACATTTATTCTCCCAGACTCTTGGTCACTGGATAAAGAACATTTTATTTTCAGTAACTGCAGTTTGGTGTTCACATCTCCCAATCCACCTATACCGGGAATGCAGGAATATTTTCATAATAATAACTATTCTAACAACCCAGATGACCCAACAATGGAGGATATTATTATAACTCAATATGCATGCTTATCAAGAAACCCAATGAAAAACTATCTCATACCAATGACAGTTCGGTATCCTATTAAATACTGCAATTTGACTAAACTCAAAATAAACATGTATTATCATGATGATAAGTCACCTTACAGAGTGTTTCTTGCAGTCAACATAATGGCTTGGGCAATACACGATATATACAACTATCAAAAGAATAAGGAACCAGAATCTGTAAAAAGCTTACACAGACTAAAGAATAAGGTGAGTATACTTTAAATACACCATAGACTCATTGTACATATTTAAATTCAGAAATAGAAGGCCACAAGATAAATACAAGAAGATGGCGTGAATAATAGAACACATTGCCCTTTTTTAGCAGTTTATTATTTTGGTCATTTGCTAATCTTTCAGAATTGCTTACAGAATTGTCACTAGAATTGCAATTTATTCTAGATATACAGAAAGAATTTAAACCTCCTTCGTTTTTTTCAATATTGGTATGTTGCAGCCTGATGCCCGATACCCTATAATGGCAAAGTGTGAAAAAAAATTTAGACAATTTTGTAAATTTAATTAAAAGAAAAAACTAAAATATTTGACCCCTACAGAACATTACAGCATTGAGTCTTTTTGTGTGATGATGCTACAGCCTTTGCACACATGCATGGAGGAATTGCTGCATTTCTTCTTTAAAAATTCTCTCAAACTTAGTCAGGTTGGATGGGGAACGGTGGTGGATAGCCATTTTCTAGGTTGTCTCCAGAGATGTTTAATAGAGTTCAAGTCAGGGCTCCGACTAGGCCACTCTAGGAAAATCAAAGAGTTGCCCCTAAACCACACGTGTTATTTTCAGTGTGTGCTTTGGGTTTTTGTCATGTTGGAAGGTGAACCTCTGGCTCAGTTTGAGGACTGTGGAACATTGAGGATATCTCTGTTCTTTGTTTTATTTAGCTTCCCCTCAAACCTTACCAGTCTCTCAGTGTCTGCTGTTTAAAAACACCCTCACAGTATGATGCTACCACCACTATTCTTCACTGTTGGAATGGTATTGGGCAGGTGATGAGCAGTGCCTGTTTTTCAGAAGAAATATTATTTACAGTTGAGACCAAGCACTTCAATCTTGGTTTTAAGTTGCCAGATAATCTTGTTTAACACAGTCTGAGAATCCTTTCGATCCTTTCTTGCAAACTCCAATCTGCCAAAGAGAAGATCCAGGAAAGGCTTCCATTGTCTAGTCACTCTGCCATAAAGACCAGATTGGTGGAGGGTAGGGTAGCAAAAATGTCTTCGAACTTCCGTGAAATTTCGGCGAACCGATTTTGCGAAACCATCGGAGGATTGCGAAAATTATAACAGGAGGATTTAGAAGGGAATTCTCTGGGAATCCTCCTGTTTGCGATGCTCGGGGACTGGGGATCTTTTGAATGAATGAATGCGGCCGTGGCCACATTTATTGAGAACAGTGTGCAATCCCCGCCGCTAGAGGTTACTTAATCTCTAGTGCCCCGGGGATCGCACACACACACTTCTCAATGAATGCAGCCACAGCTGCAATCATTGAGAAGATGCCCAGAAAGGGAGAACCTCCTGACATTTTAATATAAATATCTCTTACAATTGATACATTTGTTACAGATAAAAATGTATTGCCCAGGGATCGCAGAGGATTTCCATGGCTGTTCAGCAAGAGCTCGACCTCTGGGTGAATCAGAAGGCCATTCTCGCTTACATTTTTGGTAAGCGAGAAAGACCCGAATTGCTGCGAGATCAAACCTAATATTCTCGCTCATCCTTAGTGGAGGGCTGCAGTTCATGTTGTCCTTGTTAGGGCTTGTTAGAGCACAGAGTCTAAGTGTCGCCCAGTCTTCTCCGGAGCCCCCCCCCCGCAGGTATGATGGGACTGTAACCCTAGTGGCCACCCTAGGTGCTATATAAATACAGTTTATTATTATTGATATTATGAATATTATAAAAATAAGATTCATAATAATAATAAAAATAATAACTCTTTCTGTATACTGTCCCTATTAATGAGCCAATAGAAAAAAATTTCCCATAAACGTACAACTTGTTGATCTTTATTAATTTGGTGTAGCTAAACGTTCTATTCTCAGGTCTTTGACAAAGGGACACTACACCTTGATGAATCGATGTGGAACATTTGAGATTTATTTAGTTATTTTCTGTAAATGCTATTCCCACAAATTTGTGTCTGAGTTCCTAATTTCTACATTAATATCTAAAGTACCTACTACATCAACAGCACTCAAACTGAATAATAACATGCTTGCAGGCTGGGTTATTTCAGGCCCTCCTGATATCCTAAGCAAGACACTTCTGAATGTCCTCCCCCAACACTTCCATGGTGCTCCATCCTCCCATAGCCTGCAAGACATCTCCAGTAGTTAGTACCAGTAGTAACATCATTTTTTTATTGACATCAATTAATGATTATCATTTAGCAGCGCAACCTGATTAATCAGAAATGAAAGCTAAATCATATCAATATTTAAAGTGACCAACCTCAAAACAGCACCAGTTCTTAATACACAGTTCTTAAAGGCACAGTAGGTTGTTCAAAACATCTTGGAGATCTAACCACAGATCTCATGTGTATGCAGACTCTCTTAAAACCTTGTGTCTCTTTATGTAATCCCACACAAACTCACAGATATTGAGATCAGGATTCTGTCTGGGCCAGACCATCACTTCTTCTTGCTGAAGATAGTTTTTAGTTACATTGGCTGTGTGTTTGGGGTCATTATCCTACTGCACAATAAATATGAGGCCAATTAAATGCCTTCCCAATGAGATTGTATGATAGATACGTTTGTATTACATTACACACATTGCATTATATTGGGAACACTGTTATTCCCCAACTCTATTTGAAGAAAAGCAGCTCTAGATTTTAAAGGGGAACAAACTTCCTACTGAGACAGCCAAATAGTTGTATTTTTCACTCATCAGTACAGAGCCTATCTGCCATTTTTACCCATTCCCATTCTTGCATAGTTGAGCCTCTTATTTCCATGTCATAGTTATGGATTTTTGAACACACTTCTTCCACAAGGACCTCTTGACTTAGACTTAATTTAAGTTTCCTTCTGTTAGCTCACTTTGCATTTTGTAAATAAAATAAAAATATTTTAAGAAGAAATAATTAAAATGACTATTTCTGATAAATACTACAATATAAACAACATTCAATATAGCTAAAATAAGTGTCTTTGTTTTTAGTTCCTCACCTTCCATGGCAAATCCACCCTGCCCCTACCTTTCCAAAGTTATTCCACATTGCCACCTCCCTTCCATAGTGATTCCATACTGGTTCCTAAGTAACTCCATATTGCCCCCTTACATTGTAAACCCACATTGCCCTTTCCCCTTTCCATAGCAACTCCACACTGCTCCCTTCTTCTATATTGACTCCATATTGCCTTTTCTCGTTTCATAGCAACCCCACACTGCCCTTTGCCAATTCTTAGTGACCACATACTGCCCTGTCCCATTTATAGTACCCCATACACTGCCCTTTCCCCTTTCAAAGTGACTCCTTACAGCTCCCTCCTCTTCTATACTAACTCCAAATTCTAAGACTATCACCAGATCCTGACAATTTGTTTTACAGCAGGCCTGGTTGTGCCTTCAAGCTGTTCAGCACCCAGCACTCTGTACCTATGTCTAGAAATGGCCCTGCTTACAGCAAATATTCAACATGTGTTGCAAATAACGATGTTTGTATATTTTAAGGTAGCCCGCTATGTTAAAGCCATATACAACAAGGGTTCAAATAACAAGAAAACACATTTTAAGGAGAAAGGAGACTGGACCAGCTCCCTGGACATTGTAAACTGGATAACATACTTATACCTAAATAACAAAAATGTCACACGTTGGAGACCTGTAGGACAATTTGATGAGTCTCTTCCAGAAAGTCAGCAATTTACTCTAAATCCGCAGCTTATATCATGGAAACATGGCCAGGTGAACCACAAAGATAAATGCTAAATCAGGGCTAAAAAGTGTGATTGTGTGATTTAATAAGTGTAATAGGATTCTAAAACTCTGATGTGCTTAGTGAATGTGCATGGAGCAGAAGAAGGGAAATCTGTGTACTGCAGATCAGATCATAACCTAATTTTACATTTTTTTTGGACACCCACATTTTTTCAAGATATGGAATGGAATCAACAGCACGCTTTGTGGGGAGCATTTCCATGGAACGGGCCAGTGGCTTTTCTTGAATCCCATACACTTACAGTGCAGCCTGGCTGCAAAATAATCTTATATCCTAGTCATCACACAGCAGAGTAAACAAATAAGTATACTGGGATCTGGTAATCACGGAGCAACTCGATAAAGTTTTACAACTACACATATACGGGTCCATGAGGCAGATACTTTTTATGGGCATACAAAAAAAATCATGAGTTTACCTTAGCACTAGTAGTGACTTTAGAAAAAATATATATTTTAATTTTCACAATTTAGTGGGCTCATTTTAACGCGTTTATTTTTAGAGATTTGTGATTTTAAGCACATTTTTATTGTTTAGCATAAATGATCCTCTGCACATCTTCTGAGCTTTATTTGAGTTTTAAATAATTTTTTTTTTATTTTATGAATTTTAATTTACTTGTATGAAATGTGTTAAGATCCCTATATCCCGCTGCAATGCCAGATGTTCTCCTGGGTACAGAAAAGCTCCTCGGGGGAGAATCCATGCCTGCTGCTATGACTGCATCCCATGTTCCGAGGGGGAGGTCTCTAATCTTACAGGTAGGTATGGCAAAAAAGTGGCTAAAGTGACTATTAAAATATCATATAGGCTTTACCTTTTGATTCACCTCCATATATGAAGGGTTAAATAAAATAATAATCCATGGTGACCCTGCCAAGAAATGTATTGTTCAGACACTGTTATTCAACAGTTGATGTTTTAAAAATGACCGTTTGCAGTGTCACCCTGTCACATGCGACCCTAAAGCATACTACAAGTGCTCCTACTTCGGTAAAAATGTTGTCCACTTTAAGGGCATTTTGCATGCCATGATACATATATAAAGGTTTAGGTGTGTGTCTCTTATTAATGGCACATTAGTAAGAAAGAAAAAAGTCAGCTAACTTTACTAATGAAAAAAAACATAATATATGAATTATTCATTTTCAAGTTGAATATTTCATGTTGAAATTTTTACTTTTATTTTTGTAAATAATTTATTCCAGATAGTGAGCATTGCTTTAGATGTCCTGAAGATGAGTGGCCGGATAAGAAGAAAGTAGAATGCATTCCGAAAATTTATGAATTTCTATCTTATGAAAATGATACAATGGCTTCTGTATTTTCATTTATATCTTTGATATTTTCAGCCGTGACTTTATTTGTATTAGTAAAATTTATCAGTAATAGAAACACTCCAATTGTTAGGGCCAATAACCGGACTGTGAGCTTCATCCTTCTGACCTCCATCTTGCTGAGCTTCCTCTCTGTCTTCTTGTTCCTCGGTCGTCCTGTGGATATAACCTGCAAGCTGAGACAAATATCATTTGGGATCTTCTTCTCCATCGCTGTCGCTTCTGTTCTGGCCAAGACCACCACCGTCTGTATTGCATTCAAAGCCACCAAACCCGACAGTTCCTGGAAAAAATGGGTCACAGTCAAGATTTTTAATTCCTTAGTTCTGACTTGCTCCTCTGTGCAAGTTCTGATCTGTGTTATTTGGCTGTCAGTGTCTCCTCCCTACCAAGAATACGACATGCACTCCTCTCCAGGGAAGATCATCATTCAGTGTAATGAAGGGTCAGTTATCGGATTCTACTCTGTGTTGGGTTATATTGGATTTCTGGCAGCTGTGAGTTTTGTTCTGGCTTTCATGGTGAGGACATTACCGGACAGTTTTAATGAGGCCAAGTACATCACCTTCAGCATGCTGGTGTTCTGCAGTGTGTGGATTGTCTGGATTCCAGTCTATCTGAGTGCTAAAGGGAAATACATGGTGACTGTGGAAATATTTGCCATATTGGCCTCCAGTGCTGGATTATTGGGGTGTATATTTTTCCCAAAATGTTATATTATAATTTTAAAACCTGAGATGAACACCAGGAAAAAAACTTTGCACATAAAATAAATCTGGAATTCAGAATTATTATTTCAACAAATTATCTCCTCTGAATATGTCATTATTTGGTACTCAAATTACCAGTGTACTAAAATGTTGAACCGATATTACTTATACCAGTGGTGCCCAACCTTTTCGGACCCATTGACCACTAAATTTACCGGACCGTGAAGGGAAAGTGGGTGGGTTGTGTCCAGAGGTCCTTCTCCTGACTCTGCTCGGGAGGGCACTGGCCATAGTTGGGGACCACCAAAATATTCTCGCAGACTACCAGTTATTCGTGGACCACTGGTTGGTGACCGCTGACATATAAAGGTTATCTTATATTCAGACTGTCATAATTATCTAACCGCCTTATTACAATACATATTCAAGTTAAAATTCATTCAGTGTTTGGCAAGTTATTTTTATTGTAATTATTTTTAAGATTTAATAGGGGTAAATGGGATATAATATATGTGCTAGACAAAAAAGTATATTTTTTTTTTACTTTTTTTATTTTACAGAAAAAATACATACCATATATTAACCTGTAAAATGACGAAAAAATACAGGCTGAGCCCATGTGATTTTAATTTTTACCTTTACAATATGTTTTTGGTTTCAGTGTTAACAATACACCATGATGAGTCAAGTCAAAGTATGTACTTTAGGTAACATTTTGAATGATGTGTATGTTTAAGTGTATACACTAATAAAATGCAAGCGCCCTACATAGTGAAAATAGTCAGTTGGCTACGTTGTCCTGTAAAAAGTGGATGTCCTAAACAATATGTAAAATGTATAATTTGTTAGTATCAAAACTATGGAGGGGTTATGAAGTGAGATTTAAAGATTTCACTCTAAATTGTTTTAACATCCGAGTTCAACTGTACCTGCTGGCATCTTTAAACCCCTCCTGCATCTACAGTTCTCGATCATTGGCACTGTCTCTTGATGCAACATTTTATTAAATGACTGCTGTACCCTCTGACAAAATGAAGACTTCCACTTGGAAGACTTCAGACAGAACAGAAACAGAAGCTACCATGGTCCTTGATTGTTGAAGTTGTTGCTATAGCCAATGGAGGTAAAACTCAAGACCTAGAACGGGAACTTTAGGTTTGGATGAATTTCAGGGATGAAGGCACATTACAGGCTACATGTTCATGCAGTGTTGGATAACTAGGTCTGAAAAACAATGGAGGCTTGCCATCTTCCTATGTGGCTGAGCACACTCCATATACTCTTTAACCTCCATTGAGGTAACCCCGAGTGTGACTCGGGGTAGAAAAAAGTTGCTAAAAGTGGTAACCCCGAGTCACACTCGGGGTATGTAAACCTATGGGAAGGTTAGTAAATAGAGTGCTTACCTGATCCACTGGCGTCCCGCTCCGTCCAGCACTGCGATTTCTGTCTTCTTTCTTCTTCCTGCTTCCTGCTTCTGCACACGATGAGTCACCGGTGGAGTTCCCGGTGACGTCGGTGCGTGTGTAGGTTGCCGGCGGGGCGGGGTGGGAAATTCAAAATCTATTTCTATTGCATTCAATACAAAATAACTGTATTGAATGCAATACATTGGAGTTTTATGTATAAAAGCAGTACATTGTTTTCAAGAACATTTATTTTACAGTATATATAATTGTATAAGTATAATGTGTATTTTTTTAATGTTTTTTTTAAATATATAGATCTTTTAATTTATTTAATTTATTGTTTTTACATGATTTTGTGTTTCATTCTTTATTATATTCATACTATTATATTATACTCTAAAATAAATTTTCATGAAAAACAATGTACCGCTTTTAGACAAAGAAATGAACCGCTAGGGAAAACCGGAAAGAAATGAATGCTAGGGAGGTTAAAGGAGCTGGTTTCCATCATATGATGACTGACCCCATGGTCAACAGTAGTAGCAGTAGTAAAAGTAGTGGTAGCAGTAATAAAAGTAGTATTAGTAGTAACAGTAGTAATAGTAGCAAGAGCACCAGGAGTTGTAGTGCCAACACTTGATTTTTTACCATTTTCAGAACTGTTTAAACCTATTTTCCTTAAATAGTAGTAGCAGAAAATGCCACCTTGGCAATGTAAAGATAATTTTTGTATTTTCATTTCCTAGCTCACCCTAAAACATGCTGTAAACTCACTATCCATCCCTGTTTACACAGCACTTCAAGATGGTACATTGTGATATTGTGCTCTGTCTCATATAGAAAGCTTCAGTGAAGTCAGTCCTCTGTAGATGTAGAAAGACAAGTCAATGGTGCTGCACATTGGGACACAAAATCTGAAACACGGATCAGATCTAAGATTGGTAAAATTGCAAATTCTAATTCTAACCTAAAAACGAAAAATTGGTGAGACCAAATCTGATTTCCAGACCACCATTAACCTCCCTGGCAGTCTAATTATGTCAGTATTTTTCTGCCAAAAGAAGTACATTGTTTTGCATAGAAATTTGTTGTTTATTAATGTAGGCCTGTAATTCTTAGGAATAATTCACCGGGTATGATAAAGTTTGAAACAAAAATCATAATTTATAATATAATAAATAATTATAGAAAATAATGAAATAATATATTAACAATCGATTTATTTAAAATTTTAGTCAAATCAAAAACACTGAAATTTGCCCAATCAAGGGTGCAATATGATTGATAAATTTAACTTAAATGTCTAGTAGACATCCCGGGTATAGTAAATTTTAAAACATGGGACTGTACAAAGTCCAACATCAAAATAAGGACAGTAGAACCTGGTTTCCTTTAGGATCTTTCTGCCACGGTCATCTTTCTTTGAGCAACAAACAATGCACATCCTTGTAGTTGCTGCCTTTCTCTGGGTTGGTGGGATGTACTCAAAGGTGAAGTGATGAGCAGTCAGGCATTGCAGGCTGACAACGGCAACAGCACGACGTCCAGGTTTATTTACAGCCATTGATGGTGTTTGGTGGTTCTTGGCAATAGATTCGGAAACTTTCCAAATGAAGTCAGAATAATTCACTGGCCTGTCACTCATTTGCTTATAGAGAATGTAGGCATTCCACAGGCAATGAATGCCTGAAAAATTTTTGTAGAACTTATTTTGCTCTTTCCTCATTGCTGGGTAGAATGTCATGGCTTGATCAGCTCTGTCGACACCTCTCATGGTGTTATTGTAGTCTATACCTACTTGTGGCTTCATGATTTCTTTCACATCTTTTGTTCGTACCATAACAATGGAGGCATTATAGACTGTACTCATTAGGCACACATCTTTCTTGTCAATGGCCATCATTTTGCATTTCTACAAGGCAACCATTTCTCCTGTCTTTTTTGCAAACAGTGATTGCAGGTTGTGCCAGTTAGCCCTAACAGTTCCATACTTATCTGTTTTGTGTTGCAGAAGAAATTCATAAAGTTCAGAAGAAGTATTAAAGTTGTCGGTTGTGACACAATAGCCCTTATTTAGCAAAGGCTCAATGAGTTAGAGAACAGAAGATGTTGCTATTCCATAGCTGCTGTATTTTGGGTTGAATTTTGTCCCTTTTCCAGTGTATAGGACTGAATTACAAATGTAGCCAGTTGACGACTTGCACAGCATGTAGAATTTCGTGCCAAATTGTGCTCTATTTGATGCAGTGTATTGCACCCAGCTGGGCCTCCCTTTGTAGGTCATTAGACTTTCGTCTATGCTGATGTCTCTTTCTGGCACATAGGTCTGTTGGAAATTTTTAAGAATCATTTGAGGTACTTCCCAAATTCCCAATGCAGGATGAGTGGTTTCATCAAATTCTTCATTGTTGGCAAAGTGTAGATATTTTATGATCAGGGTAAATCTGTACTCTGACATGACTGTAGCAAAGAATGGAGTGGCAAGTATTTTATTGGTAGACAATACCACTTCTGCAAGGATTTGCCCACCACTCCCTGAAGTATCACTAAGCCCAGAAATAGCCAAATGCTATTTTTGGTCACTGGTTCCCACTTTCTTCCTCTTGCAAATCTCAGGCATGGAGCAGCTAATTGTTGTTCAACGTACCTGTTTGTCTCAGCAACTATTTTTTCAATAACCTCATCGGTCAGAAACAAATGCAGGTATGCCCAGAGGTTGTTGCATTCAGCATCAATTTTCACACCAGTTGCTCCAGTAAATGGTAATCTTGGAGGCACTCCCTGAGCTACACCAAGGTCAATAGAGCAAAAAGTGCGCACATTACTGACCTCAAACTCAGATTTGTTGCTGTGTCCACTTTCACTGTCACTGCCTGATGACAAGTTTCCTGGGGAATCACTATCGCTCAACTCCAAATCACTATCGCTGCTTTCTAGTTGTTGAAAAACAGCTTTTGCTGTTTCCAGTAACAAGTCAAGGACGTTCAATGTCAGAGACAAGTATTCAAATGAGGAAATTAAGAAAAGGTCAGACCAAGGTCAGGGCTAATAGTGGACAAAATGTAAATCAAGGCACTGGGCAAAGCTGTTGGATGCACTTATAGATATACTTTTGCATTTATTACTTATTATTTATTATATTTCACTGTGATCAATGATTTAAAAGCAGATTTCATTGTAATTTAAATTTCCCGCTCAGTTATCTGTGCATGTGGGACAGCAGAGCTCGTGAGAGGCATTGGGTGAAAAGGAATTGGCCTCCACGATCTGCCCTAAAACCAAGTGATCCAAACACTCTACATGAGCCACTTGTTAATAGATAGAATATTATATTTCCACCTCTGCACATGAAACTGGGTCTGATGAAGCAGTTCGTTAAAGCTATGCCAACTGAAGGAGACGGTTTCAAGTACCTCATTTTGGCATTTCCTGGCCTGTCATTTGAAAAAATAAGGGCAAAAGTCAGAAGACGAAAATAATGCTTGGTTATCATTCAAAGCCATTGTCAAGGACTTTCTTGGAAACACATAAGCAAATAATTACACAGAATTTGTCCAGAAACTTCTGGGGAGCAACAAAACGCTTGGTTGCAATATGAGCATCAAGGTGCATTTTCTGCATAGCCATCTTTCTAACTTCCTGGAAAACCTAGGTGCAGCCAGTGATGAGCAAGGTGAGTGATTCCACCAAGATTTGAAGTTCATGGACGGACGGTATCGGGGTAGATGGGATGTACAAATAATGGCTGACTATTGTTGGAGCATCCCAGCACATGATTATAGTGGTGGAACGGCTCTGATCATAATAGAACAAAAGAAACAACACTGAAGAACAAACGTGATAGTTTATTGGATAAAAGTTTCTGACAGATTCCCACAGAAAAAAGATCCTGAATTTACTGTACACCATTTGCTTTCCAATACAAACTGTTATTCTACAAGTTACATCTTTAACTCTTCATCAACCAGTTTGGTTTACGGTAATATAATTATAATACATAAATAATAATAAAGATAATATAAAAATAATAAAATAATAATACTGGTATTTTTGTTTAAGTAATACCCATTTTTATTATATACAGTAATGTACATGTATTTAATAAATTAAACAAAAAAATGGTACTTGCCATCAAATAAATGTGAATAATATATATATATCTTTATTGCATTTATGGGTAAAAAAATTATAAAAGAAAAAAAATGAAAGAAAAATAACAGTATTTTACTCATTACACAATAAACTGAAATTATTCATACATGTGTAATGTTATGCAAATTTACACCAAGTTTCTGAGTCTATTGCCTGCCTAATACTCATATTACCTTATTGGTAGGGCCCTGTATATACGGTATTGATAACAGCCAATACTCTCAACTGAAAACAGGAATGCTTCTCAACAAGTTTTTAAATGTTCTAAATGTTCATAGCAAAATACTATTAGGTTTTATGTAACAAATCAGTACACAAATCAATAACAACATTGGAATATCTTAAAGCTGCCAGTGTCATTTATTTATTTTAAAACAATTAATGAAAAAATGTTTTTCCCTCCCTCCCAATATTAAACCAGGCATGAAGCCTAACTGGCCAGAAGAACAGGGGCCAGTAAACATGTGACCTCATCATCCTGCCAATACCAGGCCTCAGCCTTTCATCAACAATGTGAAAGCCATGGTTGGGGCCCCGACTGCCACAACTTTTCATCCCGAAAATTTTGGGAATCTAAAGGTCTCAATAGGAAAACTACAAGGCCCCTTAAATAGGGGGCCCCCATATAGTTACCCTTCCACTATGGTGAATGAGTATTCTCCAGAGGAGTTAAATAACAAAAATAACACAACCGCTAAGAAAAATACAATATTGAAAAAAAAAAACAATAACACAAAAATTCCATTTGTGTTTAATAAAGTGCCTATATTAATGTTCCCAGAAATAAATCCACCATCAATCACTCTGTCTATTATTGTGCCAATTACAAGAAGCGCAAACCCAACTCCCTTTGTGTTGCCACAACTATGACAGGTTGCCCGGCCAGTGTACAAACTGGAAGCCCATATAAAGCCACAAACCCTGTGGGTCCATTTTGCAGGATTATCATTTCACCATAAACTGAACCTGACTTGACCCTGAAGGTTATGAAGGAAACAATAGTGCTGAAGTAAAGCTGTGGTAGGAAATGTATTTTCAAACAGGACATAATGGACTTCTTCAGTTAGCAGCTTTTTGCACTTTGTCAATAAATGTCCTGATGCTGGAATAATACTTTAATGAAAGTTATCTAGGGTCTCCTCCCACTGTGCTCAGTGGTTCGTCTGTGTAAGTAGTGTGCTCTGTAATGATTGGTAACTATTGAGCACAATGAAGAACATGGAAAATCAATACTCCCAGATCTGTGGTTTTTAGTAGACACTTCTGTATTTCTCTTCAATTGAGCACCATTTAGCAGTACTTGCAGCATAAGATATTAGTATTTTACACTGTCAGAATTTATTTTTAGGATTTTTTTACTTTTACTGCCAAATAGTAAGGCCCCGGTCAGCACCAGTCCTCACCAGACACCAGTTCCCCAATCTAACACCACAGTCTTCACCTTTAGTAAGCCCCCATTCAGCCTCAGGAGACTAGTTGCGTCTCGCAGGAGCCAGGAGCCCACAGATAGAAGTACCAAGATTCCAGTAGACTAGTCCAGAATTCAGAGTCCGAGATCATAACAGATAATCCATCCACCAGACGATGTACACGGGGCAAAACACAGAGTCTGGGTCACAGGCAATAGGTCAGTCCAGGCAGAAGAAACAGGCAAAGCCAGAAACAGGCAAGTTCAGCAACAGTAAATCAGACGAAAACACACTTCAGCATAGATTAGCCCAGCTATACGCTACAACAGGCACTGGTGACTGGGAGCAGAGAGGCTATAAGGTCCCAGCAGCCAATGACAGTGCAGGATTGAGTCAGGAGCTAATTGCCTCTGAAATCCCCTATAGCTCTGCACCGCCTCCCAGAGTGATGCTGGGGATGTTGACAATACATCAGGCTGCACGGCTCCTGGCTGCTGCAAATGACTTTGCTGGACAGAATAAACAGTATTTTATACTGTGATGGTGCACAGCACGGAGTCGCCAGACAGATGAGCATCTCCTAACACAAAGCCTTTTAACGCACAAATTTTCAATTTCATCCAAATTATTTTTTGGGGGAAAAAAAACCCATGAAATAAAATGGTGATAGAAGCAATTTTTTGGTGTCACATTATTCTATTTTTTACACTCATTGGATAGTTTTTTCAATAACAATAAGTTTATTATAGCTGATGATATGTCTACAAACAGATGCCTCATCACTGCACATTTGCGAGTCCCTAAAACTCACCTACCTATCTTTTTCTGTCTCTTAATCCCTCATTATTTACTCACCATTCTGTATCCGGCCTCCTATTGTTTGCTAAATTCCCCCCTTCTCTGTCATTTGCAACCACTATTTAATTTATAGCACAGTGTAATAAGTTGATGGACTATATATACTGAAAAATAATAGTAATAATCACGCGTCGTATCCTTTGATACATTTAGTCCCACCTGGGAGTATAATCATATAAAGTATACAGAACTGTTGGGATGAGTTCTGGATGGGAGCTCTTTGAAACCAGGTGTATGCTGGGAAAAGAGTCCAGGAATAGTGGAGAGCAACTCTTCTAGGGTTGCATTGTTTACTTTAGGGCCCTGGACTCTGAAATGGAAGGAAGATACTGGGTGCGGCTTCCCATTCCATCCTAGGAACACTAGGTCTACTATAAGTAACACAGGTGTGCTGCTAAGAAAGAGAAGTGGAATTGCAGCATGTAGGTTGCCAAAAGGCTAAGAAGTTCTGTATTGTTTGTAGGAAAAGCTGTTGATGCTGAGGTGATTTACCCGATATAGAGAGTTCTCCCTTATTCGGTTTGCTCAATTCTGCTGGGAGAGATCACAAAAAAGGTCTATAGTTAAAATTGTAAAGAGCTGCTGTTGATCTTGGTAACAAAATGGGATTGCAGAAGATTCCAGCAAAAGGGAAACCTTGCTTTCAGACAGGTAATACTTATTCGTGACATTTGTAGTGGCATTACGTGAGATTTAGAAATTTTAAGTTTGTAATACGAAACTGCACTATATTGTAATAGTACATTTTGTACAGTTATTATTAAAGATCTATTTGGGTTAGTTAACATAAGAATAATATTGTCTGCAAACAGGCTTATCTTATGCACCTCATCATAAACAGAAATGCCATGAATATGCGGGTCCGATGCGGGTAAATATTATAGGTGACAGTGGACATCCTTGACGAGTGCCGTTTGTGATCGAAAAAAGAGATGATAAAGCCCCTGTTGTGAAAACCCGGGCACTTGGACCAGTGTAGAGAACCAGTGTAGCTCTGCTTATCCAACCGACCACTCCAAATTTCTCCAGTACTGCAGCTAGATAGCCCCAATGCACTCTATCAAACGCCTTCTCTGCGTCCAAAGAGAACAGCAGAGAAGGACGTTTCTGGAGTTCCACATATTTAATGATATTAATTAGGCGTCTAGTACCGTCCAGCGCCTGTCTGTTCTTCACAAAACCCACCTGATCAGGATTAATTGGAGAAGACATAATTTTGGCGAGTCTGAGCGCAATTAGTTTGGGATAAATCTTGATGTCTGTGTTTAATAATGAAATGGGCCTATATTGATTGGTTTGAGTAGGATCCTTACTCTGTTAGTTATACCTCTCTGATTCCAGGCTCTGGTTGCTGGATCCTCAGCCTTGTTACCTGTGAGTTGCTCAGTCACACTGTGCCCATTTGAGCCCTTTTGGATTCCTGACCTGTGCTTGTACCTGGATTACACTTATCTGCTGCCTGCCCTGAACCATTGAACCATGCTTGTACCTGGATTGTACTTGTCTGGTGCCTTCCCTGACCATCAGTCCGCCTGAACCCTACCTCCTGCTGTCATGCAACTTAGTATCTGACCTGTGCTTTCCCTACACTGGAGCCCTCTGTCCCGCTACCCCCTGGTGGGGAGAGCCTGGGGTCCATGACCTAGTGTTCCCCTCACAACAAAGTAGTCCTCTGGTAATTAGGGTTACCGGCCCAACATCCCTTGAGGAGTACTCTGGTGCAGACTGGGAAACACTTAGGCTCTGCGTCCCAAGCAATCCCACTTTCCCTGCCAAGGGGGCACGGCCCAAACAGACAGCATGGGGTCAGTCAATAATTTCCAGGTATACACAGGGAATTTGTTTTCCATTGTTACTTTAAAAGTTCTGTTGTTCTCCTATATTGTTACTGGTATTTTTAATGAAAAATCACTAGGAATGGTTTCTTTAGCCAACTTTAGGAACCTTAGAGAGCATGAGAGCAGTCTGAATTCACCTTTCTTATTGGTAGACCTGTAAAAATGCTGTTATAGCACCCTAATGTGCTGGTCCTTTTTCTCCTTGGCATCGGGAATAGATGGTTGAAACAGACCACCAGTGTAGAAATAATTTGTTTTAATGAATATCAATCTCCACAGTAGTGACAGACATTTTAGTCTGTATTTGTTTAGTATGAGTATAGGTTTTTCTACCAGGCACATTGAAAATCTCCCTGTCATGACATTTGAGGGTTTACAAGACAGCATATCGGGGACATACTTGGACATTTCTGGCCAAACATCTACTTTATTTGCTCAGTAATCCATTTGGTTAAGATTTAAATGATCTGAAACTTCTATGCATGCCAGAGGAGATGATACCATCTACCCTATCTTCCAACTCCATGCCCTCATGCCGTTTGTCCAAAAAGTTAAACCAAACCAAACTACAAGATGATAACAGATCCCATTGTGCGGACACGTCAGTGCCAAGCAAGACAATTACCCAATGGACCATAAAGGACTTATATGGCTCCTGCTCAAAGTCATTTCTCCAGTTAATTGCCATCACATAGACCTGGCAGCACAGTGCACATTTAAGGGAAGTTGACACATTATGGGCTTGTAAAATGAAGGTATGACTTGGTTTGAAAAAATGGTGGCTTAGTATCTTCAAATAGAGCTGAGCAAAATCCGTAAGTTTGTATTGCTTGAACTACTGGAAGCATGGTTGGAAGAAAAATAATTTGGCATGCTAGAGGAAAGCTGGGGGCAAACTTCCCTTTTCAGAGGGTGAAAGAGGAAGAAGACCCTGCAGAAGATGGCCCTTCCAGTACATCTGTATCACAAAATTCCTGCCCTAATGACAAGTATCTGCTATGCACAACAACAGCAGCAGAATTAGATGGAGAATAAAAAGATAGGGTAGGATTTGCTAGGCACAATGTTTCTCTTGTATCTTCATGGGCCTGCTTTGAAAGCTTTTCCCCGCAATAATAAAACTAGATCATTCAAAAGGGGCAGGACCTTGCTGTCATGGTGCCACAGGGCAGAATGGTAGATCCTCCGTGTCACCAGCCCAGCTGGCAGAGACGTGTGCAAGTGCAGAGTCTAAGCAGCTGCCATTCTTCATCAGAGCCTCTAGAGGTGAGGATGTTACGCTGCAAGCAACTGCCAGGTTTTGGCCCCTGTGCACGCAGAGGCAGGTGACTGCTGACAGATAGGAATCAGGAGAGGTGTCGGAACGCGATACAAAAACATGGTCAAACAAGAGAGGTAAAGGCAGGCGGGAAACAGGAATATTATTATTATTATTATTATTAAACAGGATTTATATAGCGCCAACATATTACGCAGCGCTGTACATTAAAGCCAAGTTTCAGTGAGAGCCAGAAAGTTCAGAGACTTAGAAAGGAGAAGGTTGTAGTCAGAAGGAATAGTCAGAATAATAGGATCAAAGTCAGAGTCATTACATGGGAGAATCACTTCATTATAAAGGAAAAGGTAATGTAATGCATGGGAGTCATGTGATCCGCAGTCTCCTGACCCACCACCAGAGGTATTGCTGGTGAAGAGCCTCTCTCAGGTGGTGTTGACATGCCTGCCAGCAAGTGGTGAGAGTCTGCAAAAGACCCTTGTCCTCTGAGGTAAAGGGGCAGCTGACAGAGAGCCCCATGACCTGGACCAGGGAGTAAGCAGGGGCTGGAATCTCGAAACAGAGTTGGTGCTGAAGGAGGCACAGATTCCCTGGACCTGCAGGGATCTGTGGCACTTTCTTAAAAAAAGAAATCAAGCATGTGTGCCCCCTATCCTAATTATAACAATTTTCTCTACAATTTAGTTTTTGCATGAAATGGGGAGGAAGCAGCCACTCCCCCTTCCCTTTTAGAAAAAACAGACCTCCGAATGGTTCCAACAGTGGCAAGGGTCATTGTTGAGGAAGAGAGCATCTTCCCCAAAACCTAACCCCTGGGTTGTGGGGGTGTATGGGCAGGGAGATCGTTGCAATTTTCAAAATCTTTTCAACAAAAGGGCTACATGATATCTGCTCCCTCAGCCCGGGGAATGTGTACATGGGGAACATAGAATCCCTTACCCATTCTCTGTATGGGTTAACATAATACGTAGATAAAGAGGAATAACCACACCAAAATAATGTTACTTTTTCAGTTTTTAAGAAATACCTACCTTTGCAGGGTGCTTTGCTGAGATGTGTAGTGTTCCCCAATCCTGATGGTTGCATATGTATTATTAAAGTTCCTGGAAGACTGTATGTACATTTATGTTTCCTACTCACTGGAAATTGTAGTTAAAGATTTAAAACGAAGAGAAAATAGGAAAACCCATGTTTATGTATCGGAGCAGGGTGCTATGTGAATAGATCTGAAGGTGTCTGCAGCTGAAAAAGTAGCCCATATATCCATGTTCTAATGATCATTGTGATTTGACCATGTGAACAGACATGGGAGGCATCTAAAACAGTTCATGTGTGCCTGCTGACAGATAAAAATGGTCCATGTGCATGCACTAATGGCCACTTCCATCTGGTCATGTGAACAAACCATGTGGAGTATTTGCAGCACTTCCTCATTGAGTCTGATGGTTCTGTGAATGTATATAAGATTTATATAGCCACAAGTATAGTGAGAATGAACTCAAACTATATTTCCCCCACCTACTAGATTGTAAGCTCTTCGGGGCAGGGTCCTCTCCTCCTGTATCACTGTCTGTATTAGTATGTCATTTGCAATCCCTATTTAATGTACAGCGCTGCGTAATATGTTGGCGCTATATAAATCCTGTTTAATAATAATAATAATTATGCTGTTTCAAAATGACTAACTCAGCTATTTGTGTTTTTTACTTTCTGTTCCCGGAGGCGTCTTGGCCTTGCACCTGGTCAAGTGAAACCAGCACATAAGGAGACCATAGAAGCTGTGCAAGTGGAACCAGCAGATAAGGGGACCATAGAAACCGTAACCCCCCAAAAAAAGTAGTGAGAACGAAATATGCAACAGCAGCAAAAGAAGTAAAACAATAACTCGTCTTCAGGCAAACTAAAGAAAACACCAGCCCAGAATTGGATGACCGGTGACGCAAGGAACTGAAGAATAAAAAATAGACTCTTTGGTTAAAGTTTTCAGAGACTCTCATAGACAGAGGAAGGGACAGTCCCAACCTCTATTGCTATTTCTGTTGTGAGTTTCCCACGCGTGAATAAAACCTTGATTCTTTTACTATACCTCAGAAGTTGTCGTGAATAATTGTCAACTTACCATTGACAGTTCACAATGCTCTTCCTTCCTTGTTCAATTCCTTTTACATTTTTTCTAAAGAATTAACTAAGGGTTGGAAGTCAATGCATGGAATGCCATTTTTCTCTCCCTTTGGTTGTTTTGAGGCTTCCATTACACAACACAAAATGCTGAACCTGTTCCCAAGACTCCCAAATCCTGAGGTGTTTTTGGTTGAATGTGTCCAAAACCAGACATGTTCAAGTCACAGTGCTCCTGTATGCCTTCATTTTTAGAGTGATGCTGCTTATGTGGTCGTTATACAAAGCAATATTATTAGCTAAACCTGTTAAATTTGAATGCTGAAATGTCATGAGTAAACTTAAGTTATTATTCCCTTAGTTATAGAACCTAGGAGGATTTTTGTTTTCCCCTTTTCTACTATTTTAATGTAACCTTCTTCAACAAATATATCCAGTCTACTGGTAATAAATATTAGCCTTGTTGTTTCTCTATCACATCCATAACCTTTATCAGATTGAGAATCCTCTGCAGCTCTTTGCTATGCCGTGTTTGAACGAAGAGGTTGAATTCTTTCAAGTCATTCTGAGATATTTACACATTCTCTTTATCTATCTGCAAAGAATGCTGTGGCTGTTGGCTTTGTGTGCGACACCCTGCAAATGTGACACACAGAGCTCCATTCATCAATGTGATCTGAGAATGATGAATTATACATTTGAGTATAAATATTCCCAGGAAGGAGACATCATTATAGGAGGAATATTTGCTGTGCATTCTGGTGTGTCATCTTGGCACTATGAGGGAAGTCCGTTCTACAATTTTATGTGTTCAGCGTAAGTCAAATTTAAAATACAGAATTATAATCACAAGGCTATGACCACATAGAAGACTTCGATTGTGGTACCAGTTTGGATTTACAGAACTCACACTATCTGTTTAACACATACGATTTTAGTAAGAGTGTATGTAAATCCTTTATCTTTTTTTTTTCATTATGTTTGGCACAATATCTCACAATTCGAGAATAATTTAAATGTTTGACTCTGTTGCTAACTTTATTATTTGGAGTTCCTGTCTGTAACAGCACTGCAGGTTGCACGTTGACAACACTAACTCTTTGACTTGCCTGCTCTGTTCTTTAGGTATATGTGTCAAAAAATTAAAACATGTAATGTATTGCAGTGTTCTTGTCCTAAGATGCTGGAATTGTCTTATTATTATGTTTTTATCTTAATCCTTCAATGAGATTCGACTAAAAAATATATCTGTCTTGTTTTATATTTGTTAACTAATAACATATACATTACAGGCTTGAAAATTACTTGAAGCACCCACATTTTTTATTTTCTGTATAGGAAACCCTTTTACATCTATACCTTAAACTGTACATAACAAAATGCCCCTGAACCACACTTTATAAAGGTTTATTTGCCTTCCTCTGGATCAATCATGCATATTAATTTTTGCCTGGAACATAAAGGTTTCTGGTATATTAATTTAACTTTTTGGTGGTTAAACTAGATTTGTGACATCTTAAACCTTAATAGATAACTATGTAACAGTAGGGAATTTAGAATATGATATAAGCTGTGTATATGACAATACCCAATTTATGTTTCATGTAAAAACACACAGCCTAAATGTTTAAATGTGTGTGGGAGACAGGTGCTTCTTTATTCTTTTCTCTTTTTTTTGGAATTCATTTTTCAAAAACTTTATTTTTCACTTAGCTGAAAGCAGAACTAAACTAAAAACAAAAAAATCACACCTTTAATCCTGCAGATCCCTGGATGGCACTGGTCCTTCTCGCAATTCGGTCCTGAGGCGCTGAGGAAATGCCGGGTGCTGCCATCTTCAGTCTTCTCTTCCATTTTTTTACCACGTCACCCGATCGTGCACTGTGCAGGTGTGAGATCGGGTGACATAGCCCACTGTAAAGGTGAAAAAAGACAGCTGATCTCCCTGTGCTTGCATGAGATTGGCATCTCTTTCCCCTAATAGAAAAAATGCCCCTTCTGCGCATGTCCGAGATTGTGGCATGCGCACAAGTAGCACCAGAGCCTCCCGTGACCTAGGTATCCTGGCTCTGCGCTTCCTGGCGGTATGATTATTTTGTATTTTAAATGTCAAATCAGGCCATTTAAAAATACTTCTAATTTTAAATTTCCTGCTGGTCCCCGATGCACACACATCGCATACCCGGCTGGCATTTGCATCCTCTAGTCTTGCTTCTCCAACAATCACACACCGGGATGCAAGGCCAGGGGAGGCAAATGCTGAGCATCGCCAACTGAATGCAGATGCGGACTGGGCATCACCAACTGGACTCAGATGCCAGGCCGGCATCGTGGCTCAGGGTTACCACTTTTTGTAATGAAATTTCACCACGAGCCACACTCAGGATTACTGCCAGGGTTGTTAGAGGTCTCTAGCAAATTTAGCAAAATGTGTGCTTTTTGTTCTGGGAATTCAGTTTTGAATTGGAAGAACTCATTACTAGTTTACATAACTATTATTATCTTAGCCCTAATACAGCCATCCTGATTCATCACTGCCTGTCTTGAGCACCCACACACTTGATTGGATGTAGGGCCATGCATGGGTGGAAGTTGCACATTGGGACCCTATAAAATTGATTGAAGCAGAATTGATTCGCAGCAAGGAGTCTGTAGCACAAACAAACAATGTGTGTATGAAATTAAGCTGGGAGGTCCATTATAATACATTGACCAATCCCTGTCTAGGGGCGTGTCTCAACCATTAGTCATCTTACAGATCACACCCAGTAACCAATCCAAGGGCCCCAATGATACCTTATGGTAATTAACTATATAAAATGGGAACTGGGATAATTTAGGTCTATTTGCTTTCTTGCTCTTTCCCGGATGGTCTCTCTTCTCCTGATGGAGCTCTCTTCTGAAGGTAGCAGGCTCCTGAAGTTTCCATTACCATCTTAGCTGGTAGCTATGGGATACTCCTACATTGTCTTATAGGTGTCTATATTATTATTGTATTGTTTTGGTATTTTGTAATTACTGTATGATGCACTAACCAGTATTAAATTACCATATAGGGAATATTTATGTGCATTGACAGGGTCATATAATATCCATGTTGATGCAGATAAATATTCATAATCAACAAAGGTTTCTTTCTACAGAGTTCACCAGAGAGAATATGCCCATCTTCTGACTTTTATTTTTGCTATTAATGAGATAAACCATAATCTAAATATTCTGACCAATGTGACTCTGGGATATCATATATATGATTCTTGTGGAGATGTGAAGAAAGTTACAAAAGATGTTCTACAAATCTTGTCTGGACATACAAGGACAGCTCCAAATTATTCCTGTATGGAGCGGGATAACGTGGCTGGTTTTATTGGTGACCTCAGATCAGATACCACTCTCCAAATGGCTCAGCTGTTAAATCTGTATGGTTACACCCAGGTAAGATATTCAGTATAGCCAACAGTTCACATATAGGTAACTAAATACCTCTATATTGTCCCTGAAATAACACCCTGCTATTCTTCGGTGCAGACATCCATTTCTGCAATGGGCTTGTTCTACCAGGGATTAACTGTAGGTTCACCATTATAATGGGTTAAAAGTAAAGTGGGATGTGCAATCCTGGTGACTTTATCCGCAGAATATATGCACATTCACCTAGACATACACTGCATGGCATCAATGGCCAATAAGATTAAGAGGGCCAATTTGGGGGGCTTAGGTAGGTCACTGTCCTCCTGATGGCCACAATTACACTGCTTTATTCTCTGCAGTGTTTTTTAAGAAATCTCAGATGTTTGTCTCCTAAATTTATTCCCAGCCTTTTTAAAATTGTCCTGCTGCTGGATGTTCTGACATCCACTCTTCTTGTAATACATCAGCTGTCTGTACTCTTTTTCTGTACATTATGGCCAAATATCAAATCAAAATGTCCTGGCCTGTTTATACTACTGTATCGCTTTTAGGGCTCTTTGAGATCTTGTAGGCTAGACACTTCAAGTAATTTGAAGAAGTTAATCCTGGGTCATTTCAGAACTCAAAACTATAACCATGTATGAGTCGTGCCACTAAATCCCCATACACATTCCCATTGGCTCAATGTTATACAAGCGGGTGTGGACCCACTGTGCCACTGACTGCGTATGCTCCAGAGGGGCGTAACGTAAGCGGCTACCAGGTCTTCACTAGAGCCTCTGATGGTGAGGATAGGCTTGGGCCGCAGGGTAGCTGCCAGGTGCCACTCCAGAACAATCCCCGGGTCAGAGGCAGCTGACCACAGGAGTCAGGGTACGTGGTACAAGCACCAAGGGGCTTGCGTGGCTGAGAGAGGTAGTAAATAAACAAAGTCCTTGAACAAGATCCGAGGTCAAAGTCAGGCGGCAATCAGACAAAGGTCCAAAAAGTAATCCGAGGTCAGGGTCAGGCAGCAAACAGGCTAAGTCCAAAAATGTAAGCAAGGTCCGGTACACAGTGAAGCAAACAGAGTAAACTCCTTAGCACTAGGAATCACACAAAGTAAAACCTTGAGATTGCTCAGGCAACTTCCTGTAGTAGGAGGTGCCTTTAAATACCTGCAAAGATCCAGCCATAGGCTGTAGAAAACAGAGGGCGTGCATGTGTTACCTCATAGATAAGAGAGACACACCCACGCCAGCTCAAGCACCAGAGCAAGTCTCCAGCAGGAAGGAAACTCAGGCATGGAACACAGGTAGTGGGGTTGCACTACCTGAAAGATAGGGCCCGGCGCCCGTGCCTGCAATTAGAAGCAGCAGCGCCAGCACGACCTGCAGTGCTAACACTAAACTCTATGAAGGGTTGCCACACTGGCCAATAGGAATGTTCAGGAATCAGAAAGACACTGGGGAAGTGTGCTAGATAACTAGAAGTTTTATATAACTAGAAGTTGTATAAGAGTAAGAGAAAATATGCCTCTTAGAAAGAAAGAAACCCAAAAGAGACTCTGACCCTTATCTGTTCAAATCTATCTCAATCCTTGTTCTATCCAACAAAAATTTTGCATTAATGTATTTTCTTTGTAGATCAGTTATGGAGCTGGAGATAGTTTACTAAGTGACAGAAAGATGTATCCCAATGTTTTCCGTACAGTTATGGACAATGAGATACAATATGTGGCCATAGTGAAGTTACTGGAAAAGTTGAAGTGGAACTGGGTTGGGATCATTTCATCCGATGATGAATACGGAGAACGGGAGATCCGACAACTCAGCAAACATTTAACTAATCATGGAATTTGTATTGAGTTCAAGATGCTGGTGTCTGTAAAGAACTATAAAAAAAATCCTCTAGATCTTAAAACCTCAACTACTGAAGTTGTAATTATCTGTGGCTCTATTAGTAGAACTTATTACAAGTTTTTGATTGGCACTGTTCCTCATCATATGCACAAAACATTTATTCTCTTTGATTCTTGGACAGTGGATGGAGAATTTTTTTGGATCAGTAACTGCAGTTTGGTTTTTACGTGTCCCAATCCCTCTATACCAGGAATGAAGACATTTTTGGAGAACATTAGCCCTTCCAGCCACCCAGATGACCCAATGCAGGAGGATATTCTCATAACTGAATACCACTGTTTTTCAAAACATCCAATAAAGAACTTTCTAATTCCACTCACATTCCGCATTCCTCTTAAAAATTGCACTTTAGAGAGTGTTACAAATTATTTATATTTTCCTGATGATAAAACTCCGTATAGAGTGTTTCTTGCAGTGAATATATTGGCTCAAGCTTTGCATGATTTGTATTTTTCCTTACAAATGAAAGAAGAGAAAACTGTGGTGAGTCTATCTAGCCTTGTGCATAAGGTTAGTATAAAACATGTTATTTAGAGAGATACTATCAGAGCAAAGTGGCAGTGTCTGTGCAAAGGGGTCTACCACTACTAGCATAAATTCCCATATCCATTATCCTTTAACACTCCACAAATGAAGCATTGTTGCTAGAACTACGTTCCATGCAGGTATCACACGTGTGGGGGTTTTAGTGGCAGTTTCTGTGGGTTGTAGTACTGTAATATGCCTGCTATTTGGTGGAGTATTTATGTTTTCACAAGAGGTACCCAAGTTTTCGCAAGAAGTACTTAAACTTTCCTACGAGGTACTTAATTATACAGATATTGGCAACCACATCTGATGTTGAAGAGCTTCATCCTGATCCCCCTCACTCACAACAGAGCTTCATATCCCTTCCTGTGCCTCCTATTTCCTTCAAATTTCAAACGTAAACTTTATGTGCTTCACTTCTGTAAACAGACTTCAAGTGATCGGTGAACAAACTCACCACCAATAATGCCATAAAAACCAATAAACAGGATGCAATTGACGACAACCAACAAAGGTCAAAAGTGTAGATAGGAGAAAGGAAGGTTCTTTAAGTACTTTCCAGTTTTCAATACCTTTGTTATAAACTCATTGAATGCATCCACCAAATCATCTCCACTGCCTTCCCAGATTACTATTTACTAAGCTGACCACAAGGACATCAAATCAATAGTTCAATATCTCAGGAATATATTATATATTTACAGCTCAATGTATGCATTTTTAAAATATCTTTGAGTTTTAAGCCTAAAACCTCAAAACCCCAATCAAATCTTTTGTTGATCTAGAGGCCATATTTTTATACATACTATTGTGATTTTCATACCCGAGTCCCCCAATAGTTCTGGATTCTGTGGGGTTTAAACAATTACGGGACTCTTAAGCTGCGTACACACTTCCAATTTTTATCGTTGGAAATGAACGACGAACGATCGATTGGTCAAAAATCGTTCGTAAAAAAAGTAACCAACGACGCCGACGAACGAGAATAGTCACTGGAAATGAACGACCGGACCGGCGGATCGGATTGGACGATTGGACTTCCTGTATCGTTCAAATGATCGCATCTATTGTGTGTACAATATCTGCGAACGATCGTGTCGTTATCTGCATGTACAGGATCGGTGCTTTACGATCGTTCGCAGATATCGTGCAGGATCGTTCGTCGTTCGTTTACCAACGATAATTATTGGAAGTGTGTACGTAGCTTTATGGAATCTTATGGATGACTCATTTTAGCACCCAGCAGCAGATCTTTACTTGATCCTCTGCTCAGCAATGTAATTGTAGTTCTGAAATTGATATTACCAACAGAAAACAGAGACATTTTGCATTGAGAAATTAAGCCATGTTAGGGTCATTAAAAGTCCACTGGACACCAATACTGACCTATTAGTGCTAGGAAGGAGAGGGGGTGATTTCCACTGGTAACCAATGCTGGTTAAAAGGAATGAATGCAGCTCAACTACTTCCAAAACTGTGAAAGAGAGAGTTAATTGTTAATGCCTGCCTATCTATTAGCTGTTCAGGCAATGAACACTGCAACATGGGAGGATGGCAAGAGTATTAAATGCTTCAGTTTTTAATGGTAGGAACCTGCAAAGGGTTTAAAAAGCTAACCCTTTATGATGATTGTGTATTTTGGTTATGTCTTTTATCCATGGTACAACATGCATATTATTCTTGATGTATTCCTTTATTTCTTAAAGGTAACCAGCCATGTATATTTAGTTCACTACAACGATCCAAACAATAAGGAAATACATTTTAAAGAAAAGGGAGATCTGCCCAGCCCTTTGGACATTGTAAATTGGATAACACATGTTGACGTCACTCATGTCACATATTGGAGACCTGTGGGCCACTTCGATGAGTGTCTTCCAGAAAACCAGCAACTTACTCTCAGCCCACATCTGATAACATGGAAACATGACCAGGTAACACATGCAAAAATATGTCAATGTTGTAAAAACCAATGGACAGTTATAATTTTAAAATCTGCAGGTTACTGGCTTAAATGTTGATCCAAGGAACTAACACATTTTTACGTTTAGATTTGGTTGTTTCATTCAGAAAATTTTATCTAAGATGATCTGCATACAAATACACTCTAAGAATGCTCACTCTTTCAGACTCGTATCTCCCATCAAGGCATTACAATATTTTATAGTCCCTCCCAAGGGCCAGCCCACTGCTTGCATTAGGAATGGATTCCTGAGAAAGGAGTCTAGGTGCTAATATATACCAAAATGACTGGGATTTATTGGTACTCAAATAAAATGTAGTTAAATTCATGACGAAACAATTATACAAAAACCTTCAACCTCCCTGGTGGTATTCCCAAGTGTGCTTCGGGGTTAATTTTCAGTACCAAAAGTGGTCACCCTGAGCCACACTCGGGGTGGAATTGCAAGGGAGTTTTAAAGCTTACCTTGTCCCTATGTGCTTGCGGCATCCTCCAGCAATGCCCGACATCTGCTTCCACTGGCAATGCCCACCTGGCATCTGTGCAGCTCGGAGATGCCCACCCAGGCAGGAGATGCAGCTGCCGGCCGGGCATTGGACGTGCAAGCATGCTGTTGGGGGGCGGGACAGTGCGGCTGGGAGGTGGGAAATTTACAAAAATAAGTATTTTTAAAGTACCGCTTTGACATTTTAAAATACTTATTATTTGGACCGCCAGGGAAATTAACCAAAAACATTTTAACATGATCCAATAAAATCCATAAAAAAAAGTTTATTTTTATTTTATATAGATAATGTCTGAAATGTGCTTTTACAAATTAAACTGCCAATTATTATGTACATCAATGAGCAATTAAAACTAAATGGTTTACTGATATTATAAAATGCTATTTATTGCGTTTTGCATAACTCATGGTGTGTATATGCAACAGACCAACTTAATACCAGATCAAGTGTAAATGTGAAAACAAGACAGAGAAAGCCCCAAAAATAAAATTCTACATACTAGATGTCATAAGGATATAGCAGGCAAAAAAACTAAATCAGAAAGCTGACACGCCAATACACCAACAGCATATTAGGCTTTTCTTTTAGCGCTGTTTGCAGATGTATTAACACAAATCCTGCATCTGGATAGCCGATGTTCTTTTTTTTTGAGTTGAGAGAGAATGTTCTGAGTTGGCCATTAACAATTCAATCCACACAAATATATTTCCTGGCTTATTGTCCTTTTAATGTACTAATATACTTTACGCTAATCCTATTGTCTTTCAAAGATAATTCTGATATTTCATTCTTTTTAATCTTAGGCTCCAAGAGGTCGATGTTCTGATGAATGTCTTCCAGGATTTAGAAAAGTTCAGAAGGAAGGGTATCATATATGCTGTTATAACTGTGTTCCATGTTCAAGAGGAGAAATATCAAACCGTTCCGGTAATCTTTCTGTTTCTCTAAAGATTAAAGAAAATGTATTTTGTTTTTAAATATATCAAATACATAAAGGTAAACTTTTTTCCAATTTGCTAATTCCTGATTTGAAAACAACAAGCAGTACTATAAATATTAAGTCTCAGTTTTAATCTACAGATGTGTCCTCCTATAGTAACACAAAACTTATACTAATAATGCTACAAAAGCATGGAGTAAGGATTGACAAAAGGGGATCAATATAAACCTGCCCCATAGGTGGTTGATTACTCCATGTTTTTTAAAATGCATTCGTTAGGAAGTTTCACATACAGTAAATATTTGTGAATGTCACAGTTTATAAGTATTCCCTTAGCAGAAAGTCACAATGATTACACACAAAGTCATGGACATAGCAGCAAAAAACTAGGACATACCAGGAATATATTGGGTATCAAAGATGACAGTAAAAGGCAATATTCAAGAGAAGAAGTAATGTATCCACATCTCTAGTAGCCTGTGACTTCCACATCCTTTTAATTACATCCCTGATCCCTGGTGTCCATGTGTACTGGTATCGGCCATTGAATGTTTGATTTATTCTGTATTCTTTATATTATGGACAGAAACTAAGAAATGTTTATAAGCTCATCAAATACCTAAAGCCCTTATGGAAAAGCATTGTTGTTGCCCCAAATAATGTTGGCTGTTCTTGACTTAAACAAACAGATTGAACCTGTATCACATTAGGAACATGGTGATCTCTGAATCTTAAAAGGACCTTAAAAGAATTGTGCTTGTAAAACTGGCACAATGCCATGTCCCAAAATCTCTTTCAGACCCTACATACCAGTTTTCTGTCCTTCTGTCCTACAGACCAGAGAACTCTGCGGTTTCCCGATGGGATTTTTTCCACTACCTAGCATAGATATGATATTAAACAACATGATGATATCCTGGTCACTCACTAATTTAAAGATAAAATACCTCTAATTAATGAATGAAACCGAATATTTTCTTGTTGTGTCTAATATGCAATGTACCCAAGATGAGGATTGTTTAAATTGATTGCTTTCAAATATTTGACTAACTTTGCTCTTTCCGTTTACAATGCACTTACACATTATAAAAACAATTAGAACAAAGAACAATATACAATTCACATGTGTTATGGAATCCACTTGATCCACTTTATCTATACTTTCAGAGGCACAGAGCTAGAAAAATGTGCAGATCAAGAATTCGGACTTTTTAATTACATGCCTATTCCTGGTCTGTATTTCAGGAAGTTTTCAAGCTATAGATGATCAGTTATCCAAAGTTTTTTTGGCAGAAGGTTGACTATGACTTTTTAAGTGTTTATGTTGGTGCAGTAAGTTTTTATACACTTTTCTGCAGTGCAAATATGTCCAAAAATGTCCAAATGTAAAATCTCACTTTGTTGCAAGAACATTAAATCACCTTGCAGCAGAGAGCTAGGTATTTGAAACGTGGCGTGCTCCTGCTTCTTAGAACTAGAATCAAATAGTCGTGGTCATTAAGCAATTGTTAAGTTGTACAATTTGTATAGTGTCAGTATATTTCTTCCACAGATAGTGAAAACTGTCAGATGTGTCCCGAAAACCATTGGCCTAATAACGATAAAACCGTTTGTGTTGACAAAACTATTGAGTATTTGTCATATGAGAACATTTTGGTTTCATTTTTCTCTTTATCTTCAGTCATATTATCCACTATATCGCTCTGTATATTTGGAATATTTTTCTGGTTTCGGAACACTCCCATAGTCAAAGCCAATAACCGGAACCTCAGCTTCATTCTGCTCTGCTCTCTAACTCTGAGTTTCCTTTCTGTGTTCCTGTTCCTTGGCCGTCCTGTGGATATCACTTGTATGTTGCAACAAGTCTTCTTTGCAGTTGTCTTCACCATCTCAGTGTCTTCTATCCTAGCCAAAACCATCATGGTCTTCATTGCTTTCAAAGCCAGCAGACCTGGAAGCTCCTGTAGGAATTGGGTGGGAGTCAAACTTCCCAATACAGTTATGCTGTTCTGCTCTTCTAATCAGATTTTAAATTGTGTTCTCTGGTTGTATATTTCTCCACCATTTCAAGAGTATGACATGCATTCTTCTCCTGGAAAGATCATCATACAATGCAATGAAGGCTCCACATTGTCCTTTTATATCACATTGGGTTATATAGGGTTCCTGGCAGCTGTGAGTTTTGTTCTGGCTTTCATGGTGAGGACATTACCGGACAGTTTTAATGAGGCCAAGTACATTACCTTCAGCATGCTGGTGTTCTGCAGTGTGTGGATTGCCATGATCCCGGCCTATCTGAGCACCAAAGGAAAGAATACGGTAGCTGTGGAGATATTTTCCATACTGACTTCCAGTGCTGGAATATTAATATGCTTATTATTTCCAAAAGTGTATATTCTACTTTTAAAACCTGAGCTGAACACAAGAAAATCCATGATGGAGAGAAGAATGTTAAAAAATATTCAAAACTAAATACATGTGCTATTTTCCTTTGCTACCCAAAACCTGTTTTTTAATTGCTTTTATTGTTAAATAAATGTGTACCTACTTTAAAAGAAAACCTTCTATGACTACCCTGTCTGTGTGCAGTGATGTAAGGAAACACTAAATCTTACTATACCAGTTTTCCATGTCATGTCTTCTTTTTTTATGTCAGTTTTTATTTATTTTATCGAAGTTGAAGCTTCAATGGGTTTTACAAGTTTATGTGTGGTCACTGCATCGTCTATTCTGCCTTCATAAAATACCTAGTTGCATGGGATTGCATCAGACATGAATGTGGCAGAGTATAATGGATGAGTTAAGATGCACTGCCACAGCACTAAAAATAAATGAATTGTATAACTCAACAAAACATAGGATTTATATTGGCCCTTAGGTTTTTAGCGTCTGCTATGATGGGTTGTAGCTCATTCAGAATTGGAGCAGTCTTTGGCTTTTTCATCAATAAAGAAATTTTAATTTTGTATTTAAAAAAAGTTTCTTGCCATAAATTACTACTTATGTTTATATCTAAACATTTTAGATTTTCCACTGACATTTGTTAGAGAGTTATGCATTCACAGCAATAACAAGATAATACAAAGAAGAACTAAAATATTAATATGTTGAATAATTTAAGTTGAGAAATTTGGAAGTAACTGGCAGTGGCCCTGTATGGGCAGGTGAAATATCCACTGAAATAAAGTGCCTTTATACAAGTTAGGAATAATACCAAAATGTCCTGAACTATGGTATCATTTAGACTATTGTTCAGACTGAAATAGTTTAGCAAGCTTTCCAGACCAAATGTATGCATCTATGTTAGAGAAATCATAAATTATAGATACTCATAGAAATTGTGGTTCTAATTCAACACCATAAAACCATGAGTTGTCAGTAATCAATGTTATATTCTGAACATTAAATTGAAAAAATTAGTTGAATAATCATCTCTGGTCAGTTTACCAAGAATTGCTTGGTCCTAGGACCCAAAAAAAAAAAAAAGAATGCAGATTTTTATGTTATCTATTTTTCCAAGGTTTGGCAGGTGTAAATCTTCACTGATATAAATAATCTAACCCAGTTCCATCTAAATATATCCAAAAGGGACCCAAAAGATTTATAAAAGACCCACTAACTATCGTTATCATAAAACACATAAGGTAAACATAAATTCTAACATATATGCATTTGTGCCTAGTATCATTCACCCAATGAAATGTTTAAAAAAACACTTGGTTCCCTGTATATAAATACTAGGCACACAAATAATAGCCCTCTCTACCCACTATGAGCCCTGTCACTGTTGGGGGTGGAAAGGCACAGAAATACAGTCCCTATTCATATCTTTTTTTTCCTGGCAACCGGGTTCCAGTGGGCTTGGTAATGCCAGGAGGGAAGGTTGGATATTACATTTCTGCAATTACTGTCCAGCCAGGATAATTTCTAGAAAAGTGTGGTTTAAATAATGGGAGGATGCCATGCCAAAAAGGTGCATAAACAAAAACTACATGTTTAAGAAATACAACTATATTGATAATAATTTCTTTAATAACGTGCAGCAATTAAATATATAAGGATAACTGTATTAAAGGTAATTGGGATGAAGTATGAGAATATGGGACATAAAGTAAATTGGGGAGGAGAAATACGTTTGCTTTGTTAAAGAAAGGGAACAACTAAGTAGGAGAAAGGTAAATTTTTGTTCCTTTATTTATATTCTTTGATACTAGAATTGTATGGCTGCCCTGGAGTGCCTTAAGCATTATAGTCTGATTGGTGCACCAGAATTGTCAGTAGATAAAGTGAAGGTGATTTTTAATAAAGGGGTAACTAAGTACAAAGCAGAGGGCGATTGGAGCTGTGCTGCAGCTAATTAGCAGAATTGTTCCTAATCAATCCAATCTTGCTATTAGTTGCTAAGTGCTTTTAGCCCCTCTGCTCTCAGATTCCAGTGCCAGTAGCATTTAGCTGGGTTAATCTGTGCTAGAGAGTTTCTGACTATTGCCTGTTCCATCGTTTATATGCAGCCTGGACTGACCTATGCCTGTGACTCCGACTCTGCTTGTGCCTCTGTACCATGTTTGTTGGACTGATCACCCATGTATGACTTTGGCTTTTTACTCTGGATTTGCCTATTAGTTTTTGACTGCTTAATCTGTGGGCCCCTGGTCCTCTGCCAGCCCATCCCCAGACACCATGCCTTGCGCATTAGTTTCGGGGGGCAACTGTGTCCTGGGAAACGAAATCAGTCTCCTGAGGTTGAGTGGGGGCTTTCTTCAGGTGAATACTGTTCACGTTAGATTGGGAGACTTGCATCTGGTGAATACTGGTACAGGCCATGGTCATACAACAACAAAAAAAAAAAAAATATGTGTATGCTGTGAGAGGTTACAAGACTAGATTGTTGAGCCAAAAAAGAGATGAGGCAGTACAATTAGCTTATACAGAGGGTAGGAATACAATGTGACTGTGGCAGTAATGACGGGGGATGTACAAATTCCCATCTTATGGGCTGCAGTAGTATTCACCAAAGTGGGGATCAACAGTCTGTTGAAGCAGCAATAGTTTGCCTGCAGAGTACAAAGTGCATTCATTGATCGGCTTAGTGTGCAATCCCTGGCACTAGAGGTTAAATGGGGACAAGTTCCCCCTATTCAAAACCATTAGTGCTCTCTGATTGGCTGAGGAAAGATCCCAAACAGGATTCCCAGGGCTGCAAGAATGATTGGGCACTAGAGGGTAATTAACCTCTAGTGCCCGGGGATCGCAGTTGAACTGCATAAAAACTCTCAATGGAGTTTCTCCATTCTCCTGTATTTATCAGCCCAGTGACTGTGGGAACAGAACTGCAAATGAACTCTCAATGTAGAAACTCCATTGATAGTTTATCTGCAGTTCCACTGCGATCCTGGCACTAGAGGTTAATTAACCTCTAGTGCAGGGAATATTCTTAATGAATGCAGCCGTGGCTTCATTCATTCAGAACAGTGTGTGATCCCCGGTACTAGAGGGTAATTAACAGGAGGATTCCCAGGGAATCCTGTGAATCCCCTGTGAACTCTCCTGTGATTATTTCCTCAATCTTCCGATGGTTTCGAAAATCCGTTCACCAAAATTTTGCGAAACCATCGGAAGTTCGAGGAAATTTTCAGAAATGCCAGAGGCATTCTCGCTCATCCCTAGTTCTCACTATGAAAGGCATAACAAAACTCACAGCTGTCAGAAATCCCATATGACCCAACATAAAATAGGACCCAATAACTGACCCTTTTTTTTACACTAAATGATGATCTTCCCAGGATAGGAGTGGATGTCATACTCTTGGTAGGGAGGAGACACTGACTGACAAATAACACAGATCAAAACCTGGACAATTGAGCAAATTAGCACAGCAGAATTACAGTACATAATTTCAGATTATTATACTTCAACCAGGAGATGCAGGGTTTTGAGGCTTAAAACATAATACAGACTATGAAAGTCTTGGCCAGAACAGATGACACCAAAATTGTGAAAAAGATACAGAACAATGATTGTCTCAGCATGCAGGTTATATCCACAGGACAGCCAAGGAACAAGAAGACACAGAGGAAGCTCAGCAAGATGGCTGTCAGGAGGATGAAGCTCAAAAATCGGTTACTGGCTTTTATGACTGGGGTGTCCCAAAATAAAATCAATACTTTAAACACAATAGAGGTGACCAAAGCACATATCAGAGAAAGGAGGGAAAAATTGGCGTCCAAATATTCTCTAGGACAAAAACTCAAAGTTTTTTGCAATGCAGTTTGCTTTGTCCTCATCTGGCCATTCTTCATCAGAACATCTTTGACAGTTTTTACAGTCCATTGGAGTTCCTACTACAGGAGATGGTCAGAAACTATAGGCCATTGGTTCATGACTTTTGTAACATAAAGGAACCCTTGAAAAAACTTTTAGGTCCGGGGGGAAACCCCTGCTATAATTACCATATTCACAGCTCACAGTATATTAGCATGATGGTAAGTGGGCAGAATGAGAAAAGTGTCACCTTTACAGAGCCAAAAAGACCACTGGAGCTTCACAAATTGCTCATGGCTCAATGGACCTTTACTAACCTCTGGGGGAAAACTTGCTTAGAAACTTAGCTATATGCATAGAAAAGGAGAAAGGCAAAGACTACAGATATGCTACAAAAGAAAGGATTGCTTCCTTACTTGGTGATTGGCTGTCATCTTTTTATTGACTTTGCAGAAAGACATACCAAATTTCCTGCTGAACAAATAATTAAGTCAAGCTAACTTTACTTAGTTTTAGCTGCCATAATATCACTCTTCTTGAGCACTCTTCCACTTTGCCAAGAGTTACCAATATCGGAGCTACTGTCTTTGAGTGGACCTTCTTCAAGTTAGAGCCTAGTTATCCCCCTTCCCAATTTGAAAGGACCTCTGGAATATGAAACGCAACAATAAACCAACTTTAGACCAGCTAAACTGACTTATATAGTTTTTATATATTCAGGTTGATGCTAATATTGATTGATAGTAATATTACAAGTTTCAGCTTCCAGGTAAGAAAGGAACAGGATTAACACTTAGAAAACTGGGCAACTAAATGTAATTCCTAATCTTCATACCGTGATTACTCTGATAGAATGATGAGCTACATGACTAGTTAGAAGGGCTGTCTGGAAAAGGTGAGATGGTGACTTAACATTTTTAACAAACATCCAAGAAATTATTTTTTTTTTTTGTATTTCACCCAGGCGAGATGTCTGTATGTATGATGTTTTTCAGGGTAATGAAAAAAAAGCCAGGTGAGATAACGGGGACTACCAGACGAATGTGTTGCAATCATTAGGAAAGGAAAATTGGAATAGGGAAAGGTTTATATTTTTGCCCCTCCTGTGACCTCTATGTGTATCTTTCATGGTGCATATTCTGTGAGCTCTGTACTTATCTTCTATTGTGCACACCCCGTAAGCATTGCATTTACAACACATTTTTGGGTTGGTTATCATATCACTGAGGCTAAGCGAAAGAAAAATGTGTCCAACTTTATACCGGATGACACAAGATGATGAAATTCGTTTAGCTGCCACTATAAAATGTTTGCATTTTGGATGGAACTGGGTGGAATTATTATAGCAACTGATGGCAGCGGTGACTTTGAGTTACAAGAACTAAGTAAGATGATGATCCAACATGAGATCTGCATCGAGTATGTCTTTAAATTTGCTCCGCTTGACGACAATGCAAACTTACTGAAAATATTTGAAGTTCAGAAATCATTAGCTCGTATTGTAATAGTGTGTGGTGTTTTCTTATTATACTTTTTATATTTTGAGTTGATTCACTCAGTTAGGGAGAACATTACTTTTCATTCTCCCTGAGTCATTTACTAACATGATACACCTAGGTAATCTTTTCTTTTCATCATTCAACCACAGCTTCATTTTTCGCTGGTCAAAAAAGTGACCACAGACATTGATGTTTATGTAAATGGTGCCAGTTTATCTGACTGCTTAACTGACCCAATATTGTAAGATCCTTAGATTCATTCACTTTATTGCTTTCCCCAAACGACAAAAAAAATGAATATTTTCAATTTTTGTATCATTTTTCCTTAGTGAACTGCACAAGAAATGAGCATATATGGAGAACATTTTATGACCTACGGCAAATTATGCCTTCCTTTGCATACAATGCTGTATATGTTTTGGCAAATGCTCTACACAAAATGTACTTGAGGAGAAGCAAATCAGACCGATATGGATTAAATCAAATAGTAAGCAGGAGAATAACTATTGGTTATTCTTATATCATAGTACATTATATCATTTGGGTTGTTTGTTTGACATTTTTAAAGGACTTTCACATTATTTTTTTTTTCTTCCAAAATAAAGCTTCATTGAAATAGCAAATCACAGTGTACAGTATGTTACATTTGCAAGAAATATGTACATATTATCAAATACAATTACAATGGATAAACATACATGTCTGTTCATATTTATAATACATTTTCAAGCTTCAACAAGTTTAATCATGCGAAATAAGAAAATAAACATGTAATAAACAGCAAAACAGCCACCTTATAAAGGGTAAACAACAATAAAGAAGTAAATTGGTTAAGATGATGTAAAAGGGCTCTTTTCCGTTTGCCCGTTGTGGCTTTAGGATGGAGAAAGACAGAAAGAAGAACGACAGAAAAAAGGAGGGATATTGTGCAGAAGAAAATATTGATATCTTTCAGAAGGACGGACTCTCTATGAAGTATTGTACATATTTCTATATTCTTGGGAGTCATGAAAGTTCCACCAAAAGGCCCAAGTGGTATAATATTTTGTTATAGCATCCCTAGATGCATGAATCATTTCCTTTATTTCAGAGATAAGATATGATTTTGAGCAAACGGTTCACGTAAGGTTGGCAAAGTCATGGATTTCTATAGTCTCGGAAACAACAATTTTAGAGGCATTCAAAACATGGAATAGAAGTGTTTTTTTATATTGTTGTAGTGTGTTGCTGTGTGTGTGATGTAGCAGAATTTACGCTGAGGTTGTAATATCATGTTCCCCTGTAATTTTCGGTAACAAATTGATAACTTCATCCCAAAAAGGTTGAATAATTGGGCAGCTCCAACATGTGTAAAAAAGAGACTTCAGCAGATTTACATCTCCAGCATTTTGAGTTATTTTGAGGGTGTATTTTATGTATGTCTGGAGGCACTCTGTACCATCTTGTGTGTATTTTGAAGTTATTTTCTTGTATGTTCACTTTTTGTGAACCTTTGCTTGTAATTATGTTGATATTTTCGCATTCTTCATTTGAAAATTCCATCCCTAGATCTAACTCCCACTGCAAACAAAAACGGTTCGGCGGGGTGTCCGGGGGAACTGAAAGTAGATTGTATATCAATGATATTGTTTTCTATATTGGACCAGTGGATTGGCACAGCTTTTCAAACATAGTTGTTTGTCTGGAGCATAATCTATTCTTGTCTAAAGTGTTGAGGAAATGTCTTAATTGGCAATAGGACAACTACGGTATTAATTTGCCTTCATTCTCGGCTTGCAGTGCTTGTTTGTCTTTGAACCTGCCCCTGACTATTTTTATTGTTAACATTAGTGGTAGCAGTAGTAGTAGTAGGAAGAGTATGCCTGTTTTAGAGAAGGTACATTTGGGGATATTTAATCTTTCTCAAAATACAATCCAGATTCTCAACATATAATCCAGCAACTTTCCCCTGTAATAACAGCATTGTGCTTCTACAACATTCGGCAGAAATGGGGAATGGGGTCATCACAAGCTGTAAAGTGAGGAAGAATGTTCCTGCTTTGGAAATACTAAGAATCTGGTTGGATGTCTTAAGCCTTGCAAACTCTAAGTTATATAAAGGTAAGTAAAATATAAATTTGGCCTAACATACACTTTAAAAGAACTGACTGAAGAAGTGGCATCAGAAGGTGGAATGGGGTAGGACTGATGTTGACTTACTGGGAAAGCCTTTAACCACCCGACCGTTAAGCCCGACCTTGGTACAGGCTTCAAAAAGTTACAGTTATCGATAAACCCAAACTTTTCTCACTGTATGAAAATACAGTGAGAAAAGTTCGGGTTTATCGATCACTTACCTGGTCCCGCTGCGATCGTCCATCGGTCGTGTTTCAGCGTCGTCCTCCAGCGTCGGGTGTCCTCTCCGGGAAGAAGAGTCCGGCCGGCTTCTTCTCCCTCCATGGGTGATGACGTCGGCCCGTGTGCGGGAAATTCAAACTGAAACTCATTCAAACACATTTTGTATTGGATTGAATACAAACTCCTGTTTCCAATCCAATACAAAATAATTCAAAATAAATGCAAAGTATGTAATTGGTAAATTCAAACTCTCATTTTGTATTGGATTGGATACAGGAGTTTGTATTCAATCCAATACAAAATGAGAGTTTGAATTTTGTTCACATTTTGTATTGGATTGAATACAATGTCCTGTATCCAATCCAATACAAAATAATAGAAAATATATTTATGTGGTTTTGTCTATAGGTATGTGACGGACACTAGGGAGGTGTTTTAGAAAAATATATTACTATACAGTATACAGAATTATCGCATTTTCAGTATTTTTCATTTATTTATGTATTCTTGTTTAAGCTGATTTTTTGTGTCTTTTATTTAATTTTATTAAAAGTAATTTTTTTTTTTTACATGATTGTGTGTTTCAAACATTTTTTATATTCATGAAATCTACTAGAACCCTGTTCGGACATATTTCTGTAAGTTACAGGTCTACAATTTAAAAAAAAAAAATTTCATGAAAAACAGTGTAACGCTTTTGGAACAGAAATGTAGACCTTTGAAATTGTCCCTGCTTATTTATTTCATGTTCATCATGATGTTATTGCCTTGGACAAGTTTTTGGTCAGATAACTAAATCTCATTTTAATTTTGTAATGTGTCTCATCTGTTTATAACATTCATTATTCTGTTTTACATGCAAAACTTTTATACATAAATACTTTTATCACCAAGGTACACTTAAGGGGTATGTAAACCATTTTAGGGCCACCTTTTGGAAACATGTTAGGTGAAGAAAAAACAAAACTAAGGTGTTTTGTTCTGTAAGTTAAATTAATGTGATGTCCTGAATACTGGTTTTAAATACTGCTGGAAGGCAGGGGTTGATTTACGGTGGACAATATTCAGAGCAGTTTTAGAAGCCCAAGGGTGATCTAGATCCTAGTAACCTAATATAATACAGGAGGTTTTATTAGTTTGCTTAGTCTGTGTACAATGCATTTCATTTACATGTACATCAAAATGTAGGAGCTAAATATTATGCTAAAATTGTTATGACATTTTACTTGTAAGTACAATAATAAATCAATTATTAATGAATAAGGATATACACTGCTTAATTGCAATTAGTGTTGCAAAGGATGCACCCCTTGAAAACATGATTGTTACATAAAGTTTTCTTGAATAACAGAAGCCGGAATCGCGGTGCAATGTCAGATATCCTCCTGGGTTCAGAAAAGCTCCTGTAGAACAGATCTATGTCTGCTGCTATGACTGTGTGCCATGTTCTGAAGGGGGGATGTGCAATGCGACAGGTAAGAAAAACAAACAGAAAGCAACAGAATATAAAACTGATTACCTAAATAGGAACATTAGGATAATTTTAATGTTGAAATGTAAGGATTACCCTACTTATTTTATTTTTCTAAATCCATTGTCATGTGATGTGCTTGGAGGTGGAGAATGTAAACGAATTAACGTGATTGCTTTTGCCTTTTTCAGTTTTGGCTGAAATTGGGATCTAAGTGTTTGAAAAAATATTACTCCAAATGTATTATAAAAAAATAATATATTTTAAGGGGTTTATTCCTAAACCCTTTCATGACCAATGTGCCTGATGTTTGCTCAATAAAATTTGGCAATTATTTTTCCTTCCTTCCTTCGGTAGGGGAATTCTCAGAAGGAACAGCACCAGTATAGCAGGAGACACAGTAATAAAATGAGATCCTTAAACTTACATTTACTTAAAACTGAGACTATTCTCTTCTGAGAAAACTCCTTTTCCACAATGTTAAAAAACATCTATTTTATCAAATAAGGAGAATTACTATTGATTATATCATAAATGCATAAACGTGTTCGGGTTATTTTCAAGTGTGCTGAAAACACAGCCTATACAATGTCATATCTTTGGCTATCTCTCTACTACCAGTCTCTTCAATCCACAAATGCAACCAAGATGAATAATGGCATTTTTTGGATTAGATAAAATTTAAACCAAGAAATTGATCATGTCATTTAATAAAAACCTAAATGAATATATAGGGAAAATTCACAGAGTGGCTAGCTGGAGGCTTCCTGCTCCCTTAAAGCGGACCTATCACCACATTTTTACTTAATATAAAAGGGTAGATAATAATTTTATATAAAATTAAAAAATATGTATACTTTTTTTTTAAGAAGAGGCTGAATGTGAATCCCGGAGCATTCTGAGATTTCCTAGGTAAAAAAAAGTGCTGAGCTTAAACATTTGCAGTTAAATCAATATTTTATTTTTACATTTACAGGAAGAAACATTACTAGATCGTATGCCTGCACAGTGGCAGATCAGGTGATGTGAGCAAAAGCAGGAAGAAAAAGAGAAGAAGATGGCGGCACCTGTTGGTTCCACCCCACAGGGGCGAAGACATTGTACAGGTCCAGGAACTTCATATATTGTACTTTTTAGATCTATAGCACTGGTTTAGTACTGATGTTTGAAACATTCAGGTAATGGTCATTCAATACGAGCTTATAGTATAGTAGTAAAAATGATGAAATTTTGTATAGCATCACCATTTATATTATTGTAACCCCTATTGGGTAGGGTCTTCTTCTCCTCCTATGTCTTTATTGGTACTTGTTAGGTCTGCAGGTTTGTCTATATTGTACAGCGCTACTTTACATGTTGACAATTTTTAAATAGAAGTTAATAATCACTAGTAATGAATCACACAGCAGATGCAACAGCAAGTTGTATTATATGGGAATGAAGAAGATAACGTTTGTGTATTTCAGATCTTACATTGCCTTCTACCAACAAATACAGGTCAAACAGCCCACTCAGCCCAAAGTTTAAAACTACAGTGAGGATGTCCCAGTTTTGAATTATCTGAAATTTTTAAGAAGCCAGTAGAGAAGGGCGAATTTCTCGAAAATTCGATTCGGCCGGTTCGCCTAATTTTCCGAAAAGATTTGCTTCAATCCTAATTTATTTGCGGCGAATAGTGTTAAAAAACGTCTATTTCCGGCCTGCAGGGAGCCTTGCTAGTGGTGTAGAACACTGTGCCTTGCAGTAACACGCATAGGGAGTCTGCTATGGTAGTGAAATAACACTGTGAGTCAGTATGAAAGCAGATGACAGGCGTCACTATTAAAATCACTGCACACTTATTTGGGCAGTCACGGGGCCAAAACTGACCAAATAACTCAAGTATGAACTCAGCCTTACAGGTCCATGTTTGTGTCAAGAAGAAGCGCACTCCTTTTACACCCTTGTCAGCTGATTCCACATGGATGTCTACAGAACCTGTTCTATTAACCGCTTATACAAGTAGAGCCCCCCCGACAGAGTGGAGAGGGTGTCAGCACTGGTGTTGGTCGAATAGCTCACTATTCGATTCAACCGCTATTTGCAATATTATTCGGGTGATCGAACGTCGAATTCAAACTCCATTAAAGTCAATAGGGGAAAAATTTGGGTTGCTTTTCTGGACTGTGTAGAGCTTCTACAGCCTATAAATACATTTAAAAAGACATGTCAAGACTCCCCCAGAAGTCTTTTTTCTGTTGCTGGCAAGGCCATTTTATGGTGAGGTCAAGGGAACACGACGGATTTTATACGGTCACCGAGTAGAGGCAGAGAGGGGCACGAGGGGTTCCTCTGGTCCAAAAATTAGCCACCAGGTTTCACCGCTCCGTTACAAGCCATACAAAGGCTTCAGAGTACAGGCAGAGGTCTCTGAGGGGGGTCTTTCAGTCCAAAACTTAGCCAGCTACACAGCTCTGTTAAAAGTTACAAGTGACAGGTGGCAGCAGCAGGTGGCGGTGGGCACTGAGACGGAGCAGGGACTGCATTGGTAACTGGCATCTAGAGTAGGGTACTGGGCAGGCGGCAGCATCAGTAACAGCAGAAGAAGAAGGTGGTGGGCCCTGAGATGAAGTTTGGACGGCATTAGTAACAGGCATCTAGAGTTGGGTACTGAGCAGGCGGCAGCATCAGTGAAAGCAGGAGGAGGGGGTGGTGGGCCCTGAGAAGTGTGGATGGCATTGTTAACTGGCATCTAGAGCTGGGTACTGGGAGGAGGAGGTGGTGGGCCCTGAGACGGAGCAAGGACGGCATTAGTGTTTGAGGCCATCACCTATATGGACAGTGTAGAAGCTTTAGCTACTGGAGAAATTGCTGTGTAGGGGATTGCCTTTTCCTATCTGCTAGCTGTAACTTTCTAAAATGTGGCATGGACAGCCTTGTTAACTGGCATCTACAGCTGGGTACTGGGTACTGGGCAGGCAGCAGCAGTAACAGCAGGAGAGAGGGGTGGTGGGCTCTGGAACAAAGTGTGGACGGCATTAGTAACTGGCATCTAGAGTTGGGTACTGGGCAGACAGCAGCATCAGTGAAAGCTGGAGGAGGAGGGGCTGGGCCCTGAGAAGTGGGGATGGCATTGTTAATTGGCATCTAGAGCTGGGTACTGGGAGGAGGAGGCAGTGGGCCCTGAGAGGGAGCAAGGACGGCATTAGTGGTTGAGGCCATCACCTACATGGACAGTGTAGAAGCTTTAGCTACTGGAGACATTGCTGTGTAGGGAACTGCCTTTTCCTATCTACTAGCTGTAACCTTCTGAAATGCAGCATGGGCAGCCTTGTCAACTAGCATCTACAGCTGGGTACTGGGTACTGGGCAGGCGGCAGCAATAACAGCAGGAGGAAGGGGAGGTGGGCTCTGGAACAAAGTGTGGACAGCATTGGTATCTGGCATCTAGAGTTAGGTACTGGGCAGGTGGCAGCATCATTTACAGCAGGAGTAGGAGGCAGTGGGCTCTGACACGGAGCGGGGACTGCATTGGTAACTGGCATCTAGAGCTGGTTACTGGGCAGGTGGCAGCAGTAACAGCATGAGGAGGAGGTGGTGGGCCCTGAGACGAAGCAAGGAGGGCATTAGAAGTTGAAGCCATCACTTATATGGACAGTGTCGAAGCTGTAGCTATTGGAGACATGAATGGATGAGCGAGATTGCGATCTGTCCCTACCTACTATGTGGCGAAACCACATGAAAGGGAATGGACTTGGTGGAATCAGTGGGGATAGAAGACCCTGTTGAGCTTGAGTCTAGTCTGGCGTCTAGAGCTGGGTACTGGGAGGAGGAGGCGGTGGGCCCTGAGAGGGAGCAAGGACGGCATTAGTGGTTGAGGCCATCACCTATATGGACAGTGTACAAGCTGTAGATATTGGAGACATTGCTTTGTAGGCCACTGCCTTTTCCTATCTGCTAGCTGTAACCTTCTAAAATGCAGCATGGACAGCCTTCTTAACTTGCATCTACAGCTGGGTACTGGGTACTGGGCAGGAGGCAGCAGTAACAGCAGGAGAAAGGGCTGGTGTGCTCTGGAACAAAGTGTGGATGGCATTAGTATCTGGCATCTAGAGTTTTGTACTGGGCAGGTGACAGCATCAGGAGGATACCACAGAGTGGCAAGGTGACATAGTGTGGAGATGGCAGCAGCAGCATCAGGAGGATACCACAGAGTGGCAAGGTGACATAGTGTGGAGATGGCAGCAGCAGCACCAGGAGACCACAAAGTGACCCGGTGACAGAGTGGGGCAGTGGGTGGCAACACCAGTACCGTCTGACGAAGGTGGGTGAAAGAAGAAGAACTTGTCATATAATGTATGGCATCAGGCAGCGACTTGACTCCGAGGGGCTCTCGCTTCTGGCTCCAATCGTCCAGTGCATGCCGGGTGCGACCCACTCTGAGCACAGTGACAGGTGTGAAGTTTGACTGGGGCGGTACACCTGATTAAACGATAACGCAGGTGTCCTAAGGCAAGCCCAGGAAGGACAGAAACCTCCCGTGGAGCAGAAGGGCAAAAGCTTGCTTGATCTTGATTTTCAGTCTGAATACAGACCCTGAAAGTGGGGCCTCTTAATCCTTCCCATTTTTGGGTTAGGAGCAGGAGGTGTCAGAAAAATTACCAAAGGGATAACTGGCCACAGAGTGGCACAATGGCAGAGTCTGGAGGTGGCAGCAGCATCAGGAGGCTACAGAGAGGCACAATGAAAGAACACTGGCTTGTGGCGGCCAAGCGTTCATAGCGACATCGCTTTTTGATCCTTCAATGTTGGCTCTTACTATCATTGTGAAGCATAATTCACCAAGCGTTGGATTGTTCACCCACTAATAGGGAATGTGAGCGGGGTTCATTTATCACATTTAGCTTCAGCGCAGTTGGAGGAATGCACGCATACTGTTGTCTGTTGGCAAGGAGCGAAGGACACAGAGTGGCACAATTACAGAGTCTGGAGGTGGCGGCAGCATCAATAGGCCACGGAGTGGCACAAGGACATAGTGTGGAGGTGGCGGCAGCATCACAGAAGGCCACAGAATGGCACAATGACATAGTGTGGAGGTGGCGGCAGCATCAGTAGGTCACAGAGTGGCACAATGACAGAGTCTGGAGGTGGCAGCAGCAACAGTAGGCCACAGAGTGGCACAATGGCAGAGTCTGGAGTTGGTGACAGCATCAGAAGGGCGCAGAGTGACACAATGACAGAGTCTGGAGGTGGCGGCAGCATCAGTAGGCCACAGAGTGGCACAATGACAGA